>NW_026557765.1:1373025-1600671 GCF_026930045.1 Uloborus diversus
CATTTTTCTAAAACTCAGCTTTTGTAACTTGTTTCGTATTTCAAGACTCAATTAAGTTTTGCCATAATGAAGTACATATATACAGTAAACTCTTGATTATTAGTGGTCGGTTTATCTGCGGTTTGGATTATCCGCGGGTCTTTTAACTATTTTTTTTTAACAGTCATCAAATGTTTTTTAAACTTTTGATTGTGTTATTGTTCATTTTTAGCTTTTATATATGTTTATTTTTTACATTACATGTTAGTAGATGGAATGTAGCAAGGTTTTTAGCTACAATTTAAATGTATGTGTGAGTGTTATTCATATATTTTAACGATTGTGTACAGTAGTAACGTTTTTTACCTATTATTTGGATTATCCGCGGTTTTTTGCTTATCTGTGGTTACCGTGGCACCCTATTCTGCGGATAATCGGGAGTTTACTGTAATTACGTTTGTTTCCCTCTAGGTACCTTGTTGGGAATCCGTAGAGGCTACAAGAAACTGGTACATAGTTTTCGGCTACTGCGTAGAAAAGGGAAGATTCATCCCTTCATATCAATCTTTCCAAATCATACACAAAGATGCATTTACATTGCGACTGATGGAGGCAGACTTTGCAGGTTAAATATTCTTTTGTTTTCCAGATTAATTAATTTAAAATATGAACCCATTTGATTTGTTTATCAAATTTATTTTATGTTATGTTGTGCCCTTTTAAAAGTACAATAGAACTCGCAACTATCAGAATCGCTTCATGAATTTTAGGAAAAAATAAAACTCAGACTTTAAGTACAGTAGAGTCTCAAAAATCCGAGTCTCGAAAGTTCGAGGTTCTGCTTAATTCGAGGTGCTTACTTTATATATATTTAGTTACATTTTTTAGTTCACAAAAAAAAAAATCCTTAAAATCTTAAACGAAAAATCTTTCGCAATTCATTTTTTACACAGTGTAAATAATAAACTAGTATGTTGTGGCCATCACGAAACTTTCTTCTATATTTTTCCTTTTTCTGATCCCTCCCCATGCTTGACGAGGAAGCAATATTCCTAACAAGAACAAAATTACACATGCAAAAACTTGACGACCATCCCAATGTCTGAATTATTGCAAAAGCAAAGCAAAGAGCGAAAATTGAAAGTTATTTTAAAAGCCTTGCTTGAATTAATTACAAATATTTTATTAACAAACATAAGATGGCAACAGTTAAAAATTTTAAATCATTGAGATAATATTTCCGATCATTTCCATACAATTAAAATCACGAGAAATACGCAGACGACAATCTATTACGATTTATCTTTCTTATTGTTGCATTAATAAAACTATTTTTATTCGCAAAAAAAAAAAAAAAATCAACACCTCTTGGAGCGATTGGCGTCAAAATTGGAACCAAAGCCTATTTACGTATGGATTCACATATATTCCAAATTTCAACCAGAACGTAGCATTACTTCTTGAGATAGGGCACTCACAATGGAAAAAAAGAACGGGCGATTGCGCGACCCCCTTTTTAGCTGTTGACACCAAAATAAAATCAGCTCTTACACCCACTAAGGGCTACTAGTCGATAAATTTTTGTTTGATTACGTTCATTATTTATTGAGATACAGCAGTCACAATTGACGGCAAAAAACGTTCTATAACTCAACCCCCGTTTGAGCTATTGACACCAAAATTGAATCAGCACCTGCTCCTGTTAGGGGCAACATATGGACCAAATTTTGTTTGATTCCGCCAGTTACTTCCTGAGGAATAGCAAGCACGCGTAACTCAAAAAACGTCCCATTGTTCCACCCCCCTTGGAGGAATTCGCGCCAAAAACTAATGGGCACAAGTTCACACAGAGGCACATATGTGTACCAAATTTTGTTCAATTTCATGCGGTAGTTTTTGCTGTAGAGCGGCCACAAAAAACTGGTCACACACAGACGTGACACACACACACACATACATACATACATACACACATACATACACACACACATACATACACACACATACATACACACACACATACATACATACACACACACAGACAGACAGACATTTTCCAAAAATAGTCGAAATGGACTCAGCACACCTCAAAACGTTCGAATCCGTCAAAATTCGAAATTCGAAAATTTGCACGAATCCAATACTTTCTTCTATATATTAGATATAGAAGAAAGTAAAAATGTGTTGAGAGCTTGGTTTCAACAACACTCCTTAACTGCCACAAAATATTCATCAACTACTAAATACAGATTAAGAGATGATTTGGAAATCATAACTTGATACATAAAATTGACATTGATTAACCACAAAGAACATATAAACATGCCTTTTGGAACACACAATTGAACTATAAAAAGAAGATTCACGACTTGACGTCGCACGAGTCATATATACAAAAATTTAAACCGTACAGCTAACCGATTTTGTGTCATTCAACAGATATACAAGCACATAGATATAGACGTAACGACAAAACTTATACAAATGGATTCGGGAACTGTCAAAATGCAGGCAGGCTTGGTAACATACAAATTTGCGTACATAAATACATACACAATTTTTTTTTTTTTCGAAATTTATTTAGAGGTAATTAAAAGTGAAATTTATTCTGAAATGTCAGTAATAATACAGGGGTCTGTCCAGGATTTTTCACAGGGTCCGTTTTTTGTGAAAAATGAAATAATTTTGTGAAAAATGAATTAATTTTGTGAAAAAACAAAAATTTCGCAAATTTTTTTTTTTTTTTTTTTTTGTTAAAACGAAATTTTAGAATTTAGAGGTGGCACAAACTGCATCAAATAAACTTAAAGTTGAGTGTTTTCCTCTTCTACGTCGAGAAAATCATTCTGGATTTTTTTTCTGATATTTGGCGGGGGGGGGGGGAGCATCGCTCTTTCAAGTATCAAGATTTATCTACCATTCTGCATTATGTTAAATTATACTAGATATATTTCTGTACAGTACTTAAAATAATTGTAACAAAAGTATAAATAAATAAAATAAAATTCAGAATAGGGTTCAGCATTCAACTTTTTGACCCAAGACACTCTTAAAAAGCACAGAATTTCGTTTAAAACTTATAAACTCCGTGCTTTTAACAAAAATAAAAAGATATTTCAATTGTTTACCTCTTAACAAAGCGTAATAATCATTAAAAATTCGAAAAATCGGATTCCCATAGCGGATGCAAAGAGATCGCAATTCTCAAAGTGAAGGCATCAAAAGTATAAAAACGGCTTGTGAAAGAAATATTTTTGATAAAATTATTTTATAATTGCATTTTAGAGTCCTATGATAAACATATCATTAATATTTGTGGACACAGTTGACCCAAAAAATAAAATAAAATCAACCATCTATTTAGCATTTTAATTTTTGACTCATAACAGAAAATGGAATTTTGCTTTAAAAACTTGAAATGAGAGTTCTAACAGAAATAAAGATACTTTTCATTTATTTGAATCCTAATAAAGCGAAGTTGGCTTGAAAAAAGAACAAAATATGATTCTCATATCGGATGTTAAAAGATTGCAGTTTTCAAAATGTAGACATCTAAAGAAAAAAAAAACTGTAATTAAAAGAGTTTATTTAAAGTTAATCATCCTTGTCAGCATCGAAAAATCAAAACCCATATAATTTTCTCCCAAAATAACAATTAAACATCGCACCGCACCGTAAAAACGCAAATATTGACAAGCTGGCAAAATGATGAGAATATTTTCTAATCAAGTCATTATAAAGGTTCAACGCCAGACGCTAAGTGGTGATAATTTTGAAGTTGGTAACCCTATCTGAAGCGATCATATTTTTCCCCCACCCTTACTATCCCTTTGCAGTTCTAAGTTCATTTCGCAGATATATATTATTATTGTTTATTAAATCATGAGAGGAGAAAAGTGCTTACCAATGCCTTTTCAGAAAAGTTTACAAAAACACCGCTGATAATTAGCTGTGATAAAACAAACAACCATTATATTTATTTGGCAGTAGCAATTATTTATTGCTTGCAGGAGCATCCCAAGAGTGCCGATTTTTTTTTCTTCCAAAATTAGCCGATTTTGTATAAGCTGATCCCTCTAATTTGACTTAAAAAAAGGTTCCAAAAGTTATCGGTTTATACACAGAAATATGCGTTATTTTGCTTTCAGATTTGCTCTTTTAATAAACAATTTGATAGATCCGATCTTGTTTATCAGAATTTTGTGAAGGGTCCGTTTTGTTTGATCGAGATTTTGTGAAAGGTCCGTTTTGGTTGATCGAATTTTTGTGAAGGGTCCGTTAACGGACCCAAATATCCTCTGGCCAGACCCCTGTAATATTTTTGTGAAGTTTTTCAAACTCTATTGTTATTTTAGTTAGAAATTATCCCATGTTTGAAAAATTATGCATGATGATGTATGCAAAAAAAAAAAACATGCTTTAAAAATTTTTTAATAGAAATATTCTAGGACCTGTATAAATGTTCTCACATGTAGCATGTTTCTTTAATTTCCCATGGTTCCTAAATTAAAGAGCAAACATGTATATGAATAATGTAATAAAACAGTATAAAATATCTTATTATGCGTAACTTTAATCAGAAAACTTATATCTGTACATCAGAGCCAGACTAAGGTGTCCAAAAACGGCTATTTTCAGGTTATTGCTGCATTGTATGCAGAATCTTGTTCAATATTGAATCATAACAACACAGTTCTGTAAAAGAAATTCCTTCATAGCTATTTACCAGTGTTATAAGAGAACAAGTCCCAATCTTTGTATGCACCTGACAAACATTTTTACCCTCTCCTGCAAAGTAGTGATAGTGTGACTTACGTTAGTCTGGCTTTGAGGTGTATTTCTTTGAGTTTTCCTTTCAACTGATCACAATGATTGAGCGATTATAGAAAAGGATACTAATTAGACATAAAGTGCAAATGTTTTCAACTGTTAATATGTAATTCTGGTGTTCCGCCATGGGAAGGTAAAGCACAGTTTCTGCAGAAATGAGTTTATGAGATCTTTGAAGAAACGCGTTTTGGATTCAAAACTAATACAGTAGAGAACCAATTATCCGGGAAGTTCGGGACCATAGCTGTCCCGGATGCGAATTTAGAAACACGACCGCGTACGCAGGTCGCACAAATGGCGCTACAATCGCATTTCATTTGGCGCGGTTCGACTCCTGCCATAAATGCGCCAAGGAAGGGATATCGCTTTTGAGATACTTGCGCGTGCGCAATGATGTGATGTCTGTTTATTTACCTTTGTTGCTGGTATTTCGTTGATTATGTGATATGAATGGGTGTGTGGTCAAAATCGGTTGTTTTGCAACAAACTTTGATGTTTTTTAACCTACGAACAAGACTTTTTGTCATTGTATTTCTGAAATATTATTTTGTGAATTCATTCTTTGCATCTAAAAGTTCTGTGTTGGAGTATCGTTGAGATGAAACTTAAGAATGTTTCAATTTGTTCAACTGAAAATTACAAAACATTAGAAATTAATTCTTTAAAACCACGTTTGAATAGATGTGGTGTCAAAATGAGTTATTTTGCAACAAACATTTGCTTTTTTTAAACCTGCGGACATATCTTTATTGACATTGTAATATTCTTTCGGGAATTTCTTCTTTGCATCTGAAAGTTCTGGTTTGGATTGCCGTTGCGATGAAAATCAAGAATGTTTCAGTTTTTAAACTGGAAATTGCTTAACATTAGAAATTAATTCTTCAAAACCACGTTTGAAACTGCATGTATGCAATAAATAATTATTTGCAGATATTTCATTAATATAATTACTGATTCTTGCTTGGTTTATCAAAAGTAGTGATTTTATTCGTTTAAAGTGTCAACTGAAAGTAGAATTTTCAGCAATTGAAGTATAATTGAGGTGTCAACGAAAAAAAAAATCTTAATCTAGTTTGTAGACATACTTCATTAGTATTTAAAGGTACTCAACTGGTTATGTATATCGGATACATTTCAGCAACAGCCTCAAATGATTGAATTAAAACCCTTAGTTGTATTTTTAACTGCTTTCTTTTTTTACTGTTTTTTGTGCGTGTATTTTTTAAGTAAAGTTAAATCTCGATAACTCGAAGTCTCAAGTGACCGGTAGAAAGCTTCGAGTTATCGGTAGCTCAAGTTATAAGAGGTTCCTACAGTATTCTCAAGAGTTTGGGGCCCAGTGAAAAGTTTGAGGTGAAGGTATATTCAGGGGTCTCATCCCCTAAAAGCAAGGGCGTACTCCCCCTAAATATCGGGAAGACCCTCTCCCCCAAAAAAGTGAAAACTACCCCTCAAAACAGTCCCCACTCCCTAAAAATTTTAATGTCGCACTTTGCGCCATGACCACCCTCACCCCCCGCCCTAGGTAGGCACCCCTGGTATATTCGAGTTATAACTCTGCGAGTTATCGAGCCTCAACTGTGAGTAACTTCGATAGGACAATGACCAAACATAGTGACAGTAAATAAAATGAAAATCGTCACCAAGGTTAGAATTGGGCTGTAAGAATATCATATACAGTCTCGATAATTCGAAACTTATTACTCGAATATTCTTTTATCTCGAAGTTTTGAATGAAGTGTGAAGTGAAAAAAAGGGGGTGTTTGAAACGAGCACGAGCACTGAGAACACTGCACAATAAAAAGCATGTTACAAGGACAAATGTTTCAAGGGAGGGGTGATTGATTACATTACGTATCCTTTACTACACATCTTGGTAATCTCCCTTCTGTTAGCATCAAAGATAGCCTAAAAAGGCCTTTTTTGAACTTTTTTGAATATTAAAAACTTACCACTGGGGATGTACCCCTCCCTTGTATTTTTCTGTGGTGTGCTGGGACAGGCTGAAAGTTGTAGAGGGTGCTTTTCTGGGTAGTCGAAGAAATATACTGAGAAGCTGTCTGCATTGAGATGTTACAAAGCACCTAGTGCTATAATACTGCTAAAGAAATGCAGAACATGTTGTTTATGCTGACGCAGATTGCATTCTATTGAACAGTAATGAGATGTTTATACTATAGTACAGCATGCTCTATGAATCCACAGCAACAAAAAGGCTTCGTGTTTTAACTGTCCTACACAATGCTGCCCGCTACCTCTTTCATATGGCATATCTGGACTGTGATGCTGTTATATATGCCCTTCTGACCCTTTTCAAAACTTTTCCATATTCCTTGATCACCTTGTATATCGTATATTTTGTATCGTAACTTTACACCTCGGACTCGAACTAACATGAGTCCAAAAATTTGCAATCTTCACTTTATTACTGCAATGAATGTAGAATATCATTCCGTGTCAACATATGAGATCCTAATTCAATGAAAGATATTCCTTCACAAATATTAAGCTGCGTTAAAAGAGCGAAAGTCCCATCCTTTCTATGCCTCAGACAAACGTTTTCGCTCTCTCTTGAAAAATAACGAAAATGGTAACAGGTAAAGGTACTATAACCCTAAATTTGATTTGGTTGCATAAATACATAAATATCAAAACATTTAATTATTTTAGCATAAGCAGAACAGGTCATCAAATTAATTTTGTGTTCATTGTCTTTGGAAATCATAGTCGGGTGTACACACACACATAACATTAGCAGTTAACCTTGAACAAAATTAGCAAGTTGTTTCTTGCATCCTATGATTTGAGGATTTCATTTTTTCCTTCTGTGCATCTGATATGAAATAGTTCTTTTTTTTAAACTCATTTACTCTCAAATAATAGATATCAATTAGAAACCTACTGCAAGTGGAATTTACACTTAAAACAATATTCCTTTTATCTCATACAAAATGATTCTAAGGGAGGAAGGAGAAATAGCTGTCTTAGAATCTATTAAAAATGAAGTGATTATTTTATTAGAGGGAAAAATGTGTTGTTTAATTTATATGCTAATTTTATAATTCCATTGAATTTTTAATTGAAATCCGTGTACTAATTGCACATAAAAGATTTAAATGCTGCATATATTTTGCATGATTATTAAAAAGTGCTTTTAGTAAATGTTAATTATGATTTAGAAAATTCTTCTTACCTTGCTTGCCTTTTTTATCTAATATATCTGTTTACGTTTTAAGTCATAACACGTGTATTTTTGTTTTTATTATGATCTGTAGTTCTAAAAAGGAAAAAATGTTTGAAAAATGTTCTTTTCGGTGCACAAGCTACTGTTTTGCAAAATTACTAAAAAGGAGAAACAAATAATTGTATTACTACATGCTTTTATTTAAAAATAATAATAATAATACGAAATGCTATGCGGCTTTTTGCATTAGCTCTATTAAAATTTATTTTTTGAGTTAGATTACTATTTCTTTTGGCTTTATATTGTGCTTTGCACTTAAACGGCCTCCAAGCGGGGATTCTGTTTGATCCTTTGGGCATTCCACTTCTTGAAATAGATGTCGGTTGAAGTTTTATTTTTCTACCTTTCTGTCTGGGTGGAAAAATTTTACTTATTAAATTTAATTTTTGATTCAATTATGTGCCCGTTTTGATATTTATCAAATAGCCAACTTTGTTTTATCAATATTTTCATATGACACTAGTCTTTTAAATTCGTCTACAAATAACTGCTTATCTTAAGCTGAGGCATTAATAATTTGAGAATTAGTAGAGGGAGCCTGTATTTCGTTTTTGATTTCTTGATGGTCAAGAGTGTCACTGATTTCATTGACTTCACTATCTAATATGACATTTTCAAGTCCATCCATCTCAAAGATGATGTTTCAGTTAAGCAAAGAAAAAAATTAGAGGCGGGACATTTGGTACCTAAAGCAATTTTAGCGAATTCATGCCTATCTATATAATTAAGTTTGGTACTATTAGGCAATATAAGTCCATTTTTATTCTGCAGCAAACATTCGTAAATGAAGTCATTGGTAAAATAGAAAGAATTAGTAAAAAAGTTAGAAATTTAAGCGGCAATCGCGACTTGCGCTTGCAGCTCGAAGGTTGGCGATGAATCCCTTCCCGAACGTTTCTCCTCGCCAATCGATCGTAGCGCCATCTGTGCGACCTGCGTACGCGGTTGTGTTTCTAAATTCGCATCCCGGATATCTGAATTTCCTGGTTTTCTGGATATTTATATTTATTACAATATTTATTTCTTTAGTTTTCAGTTGGAATAAAACACAAAAATTTCAGACTTACGTGTGTACTTTTTAGTTCAAGAAAATATTCCGGAAATTTTCCCCTGCGTTAAAGACAACCCTTTGAAGTTCATTTTTGTAAACATTTTCCCGAGTTATAGATGTGTCATATGGTATTTATTAAAAAACTGCTCATTTTCCTTTAGATATTTCGAAAAAAATGCTTAGTTTTTCAAAAATTGCCAAAAATGCGTTTTTTTAAAAAATGGTGCGAAAATCGGCAAAAGGTTGCCGGTTTTCTGGTTTCCCGGTTTTTTGGTTCCCGGATAAAAGGTTCTGTACTGTAGTAGGGAACTGTTAATATTTGACTTTTCATCCTTTGCTTCATTTTCAGCCGAAACTAAACAAGCAATCTTATACAATAAAGCTAAAGTACAATAGATGACAGAAATGCGAAAAAATGAAAAGTGAAAAATTTGCAGATATTGCGCTTTACCTTCCCATGCCAGCATTATTCAGAGATGACAATCACAAGATCATTCTGAATGTAAATATATAATATACTTTTCCCAATGCTTTTTAGTGATATTTTCCCCCCTCAGTGTGCTTTAGAAACTATTTTGGGTGTTTGTTATATCTTATCTAGGCCTTACATAATTGTAAGTAATGGACAGCCAAGGGTGACTGACAAGCATATTGATGAACTGAATCAAAGAGTCAGATTCTTCGGTGATTTCTTGAAAGACGGTCTGGTGGAGTACCTGGATGTAAACGAGGAAAATGACAGCAATATTGCTGTGTACGAAAAAGACATAGATAGGTAATGTCTTTACTACTTTTATAGAGTTATGATGTCTCCTAACCACACACACACACAGGTGCCTTGAAGGTATCAAAAAATATAGTAGACCCTCGTTTTAAGCGGGGACGGAAATGCCGCGTAAATCGAAACCGCGTAAATTGAGACCTAATACTAGTGTTAAAATAGGGGTTTGGTTCCGTAGATAACAAAATACTTCATTCTAGTGATGGCTAATTGAATAATAAGTTTAACGTGTGCTTATATCGACTTTTATGCACAACATGCATAAAGAAGACATAACTTAATTTTGTGTTCTGTTTATAAAGAGGAGCTGGCTATGATAGTCTTTTTGGCAGTTATTAATTTTTTTTTTCTGTAATTCTTTTTAGAGCATTAACGCATCCATGTTCACTTGCGTCATTTCCATGATAGAATCTTCCTTCACTAAACAATCAGAAAGATCATTTCTATTGTTTTGGAATGGCTCAAAATTTTCAATGCGAACGTTTTTGGTTGTGTGTCACCGACATCAGTATCCTCGTTGGTTTTGGCCTCCTTTGTCACCTCCTAAAAAGCTCTTCTTCCAGTGAGTTCTGAACTGTGTGAGTTTAATAACTTTACTTCTGGAAAGAGCTCTGGAACCATTCGCATAAAATGTCTCCAGCGACCCAAGCTCGATTATTAGCGTGCCAAAATGCAGTTGATTACGAGTAACCTGCAATCTTTAGGAGTTTGGATTTTGAAAGAGGGGAAAATTTTATCTGTTTGCAGAGCCGCATCCGCGTAAACCCGAAACTCATCCGCGTGAAATAAAATAAAGGTGTCAAATCTTAAGCCGCATACAATCAAAACTGCGTAAAATGAACCCGTGTAAAACGAGGGTCTACTGTACCTCTCACATTTTTTTGCTAAAAATTGGAAGATGTCTTTCAGTATCACAAATAAATGGTTGTTGGGCGCATATTGTGAAATTTTCATTTTCACTTGCATATTATCATTTGTAGGTATCAAGTTTGATTCCTATTAAATGGGTTTTTTTCTCTAATACCAGTATAAATTATCAAAAATGGCTCCTAGTTTTTTTGTTTTGATCCCTAAGAAATTTAATTCAAGCTCCGTCATGCCATATAAACTTAAATTCCCATTTCTAACACTAATATATTTTCTTTTCTTATGAACTCCTATTCTTTACTAGAGTCGAATCATTTAGCTGGGACGTAATTCTGTGGTAGCTTATGCCTATGGTAGTATTTTTCTTCCAGTGTTTTTAAGTGCATTGACTCATAAAAAAACCATAAATTAAACACTGTTAGACATAAATAGTTGAACATTTTCAGATATGCAAAGAAATGGACTTTTAAATGCATACCTAAAAGGTTTGATGAAAAATTATTACTGCATAGAATGGACACCAAGATATCGCCCCCATGTCATAAGGCAGGGGCTCCCAAACTTTTTTTGATTCGCTGCACCTGGAATTTTCTTACGGCACCCCAGACCATATCTTCACTAATAATAAAGCTAAAAGTCTCTCTGTCTGGATCAGTTTGTGGCATGGGGGGTGTGCACCTCAAAGCGATTTTTCGAAAATTCAATTTTGTTCTTTTTCTATTCCAATTTTAAGAAAATTTTCCCCAAGAAAAATTATCATAAGATGGACGAGTCAAGTACCAAGTTATCATAATGTGGAACCGTAACATAGGCAAGCCAAACTGGCGAAAAATTCATAATACATTATTTGTAAATATACGGGCGAAGCAAAAGACCTTTTAATTTTCTACTACGGGCAAAACCGTACGGGTGCCACTAGTTTATAATATAATACATATTGACGTCAAGGATACTTCCTGGCACACCTCACCTTTCCTTGAGGCATGCCAGGGTGCCACAACATCCACTTGGAAAACCACTGTCATAAGGAACCACTTCCCTGCTTCACAGTTGGCAAGAGGCAGTTGAGAAAAATGCTTCTGTAGGTTTTCTCTACACCTAAACGCTTCTAAGTTGTATGAAATATTGTAAAGAATGATTCATCAGACCAGATGACTTGTTGCCACTGCTGAAGTGTCCAGAACCCGATTTTATTTATTTTTTTTTTTGCTTTTTATGGCGTCGCTGAAAAGGCATGACAGACTGTCACCACTGGTTTACAAAACACCACTCTTTCATAAATTTTCGAACCATAACATTTCCTTTGGGCAGTTCTTGCTGAAATGGGATTCTGCAGATGACTATCTATGTCTGATTTTATCTGGGACAAAGATTTCTTGTTTCTACTCTCTTTTGTCCCTCTTAGAAAACTTTGTTTTCTGTTCACTGTTTTGCTTTGCAAATTAGACATTACCGCATTTCGTGCATGCGATTGAGTACACTGACTCAATACTAGCTGCCTACCCGAAATAGTTAACTGCTTCACCAAGCAACCTGTCCATCATGTTCTAAAAAGTGTGAGTTTTTTCAAACTCTGACAGGTTTGTCACTATTGAGTTTTTCAAAAAGTGTGGTAAGTGCATGCAACACAATGCACTTATAATGTGGTAAGTGCATGCAGAGTTTTTTCAAACTCTGACAGGTTTGTCACTATTGAGTTTTTCAAAAAATGTGGTAAGTGCATGCAACACAATGCACTTACAATGTGGTAAGTGCATGCAGAGTTTTTTCAAACTCTGACAGGTTTGTCACTATTGAGTTTTTCAAAATGTGTGGTAAGTGCATGCAACACCTGTGACTGATGTTGAACATCCTTAACCTTCATAATGGCTAAGAGGCAGGCTTAAGTGTGAAGGGACACTCATGTTCTGCCTCTTTGAAATGGACCGTTCACTTTTCATAGGCGTTTATAATTATTTTGTGACTTGTCTGTGTTTAACACATTGAGGGAAAAAGTGAACATTCCTTTTCTTCATGAAAAATTATGCATGGCTTACTATCTTCAAATAAAAATGTTTTAGTTCTGATTCAGTTCGCTTTGTTTAACTTCGTTCTTTGCTTCAACAGTGAAACAACCCACCTTGAAATTGAGCCGTTTACCTTGCTCGGTGTATGTGCTGGCCTTGTGCCCTACCCTCATCACAATCAGTCCCCTAGGAACACTTACCAATGTGCTATGGGCAAACAAGCCATGGGTAAGCTCAATTCCAATCCATAGCTTCGTGTTAGAAAAAAAAAAAGACTTAACTGCGAACTTTACTAATATTTTGGTTTGAAATTTTAGGAACCATTGGATATAACCAAAAAAATCGCATGGATACCTTAATGTACAATTTAGTATATCCGCAAAGGCCTATGGTGAAAACTCGAGTAAGTCCAGGGCGGTCATTCCAAGCTCGTCAGCTTGCGAGATCGAGATTTTCGCTCACATTATCGGTTGTGACATAGAAATGTCGCAAAGTTGTATTCTAATCTACTCAAACCTAGCCGCAAGCTAAGTTTGAGTAGATTAGAATACTACTTTGCGACATTTCTACATCACAACCGATCACATGAGCGAGAATCTCGATCTCGCAAGCTGACGAGCTTGGAATGACCGCCCAGTATTAGACTGATACTGATATAAAGTGTATTTTATGCTTCATGCTTACTGTCTGCGTTGGAAAATAATGTACTGCTTAAGACTTAATTTTTTTTTTCATTTAAATAATCTCATATAATTAAAAGCTGAGCGTATGTATCTATGTATGTACCTATGTATGTCCAAGCTTCTTCTCCCGAACGACAGTGAACTGACCATCGAACCTAATATCAATGGATTCGTAATCTTCCCGTCTTTATGTTTGGCTATTTAACGTAATCCTCCGGTAATAATTAGCGGAGATATCAATTAAAAACTATTAATCTTATACATATAAAATCTGAGTATCTATCTATCTATCTATCTATCTATGTCCAAGCTTCTTCTCCTGAACGACAGTGAACTGACCATCGAACCAGGTATCGATGGATTCGTTATCTTCCCGTCTTCATGTTTGGCTATTTAACATAATCCTCCGATAATAATTAGCGGAGATATCAATTAAAAATTATTAATTATGACTCTTAGATTTCAAAATAAAATCCATATTTTTCGAAGGCTTTCCTCCATTCAAATTATTATTCAGTGCTTCAACTCAACTTTCCGGATGAACGCTTTTATTAAAATTTACAGCGTGAAGAAAATCATTGAGATGAAAGATCTGTTGCCATTTCTTTTTCTCGAATATAAAGAAATAAAATTAGGCTTTTGTTTTAAGGCTTTTCCTGTAATCAGGGTGTTTAAGTTGTTTACTTTTCGATTATTTTGCCGTAATCTGCAGCAAAATTTTGCTGTTTTTTTTTTTTTTGTTCAAGCCTGATTGTTAAATACGCGTCACATGACATAACTTTCATTTTCGAGGAGGACCGTGCACGTCGTAAAGTAAATGAGTGATTTACAAGTTATTTGAGTTCTTTGAGGGTTTGTACCTGGAAAACGGATTGATGTAATTCTTGTACGACCATGTGGATAGAATCCATCCAAATATTTATCTGAGTGGTATGTTGCATTAATAAACACCCGGGCAACGCCGGGTAGTAGACTATTTTATGTAAAAAGCGGATTGTTATTGTGCATAAATATTTCCGATATAGTCTATCAGATGTAATTCAGTTTAACGTGAGTAAAGATTATAGTTGATAATGCATACATTTTCCCCTTTTGTGCTGACTGAAAATGTACTCATAACTTGTATCATTGATAACGATTATTAACGTTGATGAGGTGTTTTGGCAAAAATATGTTTTAGTGGTGTTTTGCAAACCTTGCTTTACGCGCATTTATTTATTCCTTAACGCGTTAGAAACTAGTGTCAGTGTACTACAAAAGCATCAACTGGACTGCTCTTACATTTTTTAGGTAGCCCGTGCAACGCCGGGCACGTAGCTAGTTAAGACACTTAAATTTTGACATGAAATCCCTATTTTTCGAAGGCTTTCCTCCATTCAAATTATTATTCAGTGCTTCATCTCAACTTTTCGCAACAATGCTTTTATTAAAATGTGTAGCGTGAAGAAAATCATTGAAATGAAAGATTTGTTGCCCTTTTTTTTTTTCTGGAATATGAACAGGTAAAATTCTTGTTTTTGTTTTGAGGCTTTTCCTGTAATCAGGGGATTTGAAACGTTTACTTTTAGGGGTTTTTTCCGCAATCTGCCGCAAAATTTCACTGACTTTTCTTTTTTTTTTGGTTCAAGACTGAGTGTTGAACTCGCGTCGCTTGACATAACTTTTATTTTCGAGGTGGACCGTGCAAAGCCGGGCGACGCAGCTAGTTTACTTTAATTTCTGAAATGTTATCTGCAAACTGCATACTGCATACTTGCAAAGTCGCAAAATATGCATTGAATTAAGCTAATTTAATATTATGCTCTTGATGTCGGAAAAGGGAGTAAACTGCCAAGCTCTCTTCGCTATGCCTCATCCCACTTGAAAGAATGCATGCATTTTTCCAAGTAAATTTTTATCTGTTTCAAGTACGTCATTTTTTATTTTACTTTTGTGTGTGTATACATTCATATTTTTTCTGGCATCCAATAAATTTTGAGAATTTTAGACTTTAGATCTCATAAATTTCGAATGCCTTCCTGCCGGACAAAATGCGACGGTGGCCGTGATGAGCTACAGTGGGTATGATATCGAAGACGCAATAGTGCTGAACAAGGCGTCATTAGACAGAGGTAATTACTGATTTCTTTCCTCATAATTCTTGCGTTTTTGTCATTCAGGATTTGAATTTCGCAAACTTGAAATGAGATGTAGGCTCTCAAAATGGTTTCCTGTCTAGGGAGCTCATATGGTACATGAAACAAATATTTGTGATGGATTCCATTCTTAGTCTTAGGACTTAATCCTCGACATAACCACTCAGATTTTGAGAAAATATGTAAAAGTTGGTGATACTCTATATCCATAGATTTTGACAAAACCAAAAATAGCCAAAATTAAGCAATAGAAGTGTGAGTTATCATTTGATTATATCCAGATAAGGTATCGGTACCAAGACATGGTTCTCAGATTAACTCAATTTTCTGTGCCTTTTAATGTATTTAGAATTTAACTATTTTTCTTTCATGCTACTACATCTGATCCAACGTCTGGCTGCTTCTGGATCCTCTAAATGAGTTAATTCTTTTTTTACTTGCTCAAATTTAAAAAAAGGTCTGACTCCCAGTATCAGATATTATGAGGAAAGGAGGAGTCATGGGCAAAATTCCCTTTTTCTTTTCAAAATATGCGAAAGTTCTTTATTTTTAGAACTAAAGCCTTATTTAATTCAAACAAACATGAAACACCAGCTGACCTTGTGGTGCCTGTTTATAACCTTCCACCACTGCCTTGTAAATACCAGCTGGCTCATAAAATTCACTCTGATAACACTAGATGGTTGCAACGTATTCATTGACCACAGCAAAATCCGTTTTACCCGCCTAGCATTCTTATTATTCAAATCCAAACTTATGACCCTGTGTTACTGGACCCTTATCTGTTACTGGTGCCATTACCGTACTGCATGAAAATACAGTGAAATCCTGTTTCAGCAAAATTAATTTTTTGTCCCGATTTAAATTTCATTGCATTACTTGAATTCCATTACAACAAAATTCCTGTTACAAAAAAAAAAAAAAAAATTGCAGTCGCTTTAAGTTCATTGTAACAGGATATCACTTTTTTTTTTCAACTGTTCTTTATTATGGTAATTAATATCATAATATTTGTAAGCATTAAGTCTTTAAGACAATTTTTAAAAAATTTATTTTCAATATTTAGCAGCTGCAATACGTCCATAAGTTTCTACTCAATTAACTAAATTTCACTGTGTAATTTTAGACATTTGCAAGTTTTAGTTCTATAAAAAAAAATTCTAGTTCTATAAAAAAAATTTATTGCTTTTTGTGGCACTAAAAAATGCTAAATGTCATTGCTAAAATGTATGTAAATAGAAATGTATACAAATAGAAAAAAAATTATTGAGGATGTGTATGAATCTTTAAGTTGGTGATTCTCTTCATGATGAATTAGCATGATGATGTATGAACTTTCATTTGCCATATTTTCTTCATTTAAGGTTTTGGACGTTGCCTGGTTTATCGCACCAACAAATGTACCGTGAAGAGGTACGCCAATCAGACTTATGACCGAGTCTTGGGACCCAAGATTAATGCTGAAACTAAGCAAGCCATTTGGAAGCACCTTCCTTTAGATTCAGATGGCATTGCAGCTCCAGGTATTATATTACGAATTCATGTGTTTTATCTAGTGCTGCTGCTTGTTTTGTTTCTTTTAAACTTATTATTTGACTTAAAAGTTTTAATAAGTCAGATTGAGATAATTCTGTTCTTTCTGTGTGATGGCGAGGAAGGGGGGGATTGACAAACTCCATCCCCAACTAATCTGTTATTTCATGTAAGTATTATTAAATGAGTTCCTAATATTCTTACAAAGTCGCTTAACACTTCAGATGTTACAGGCAAACACTTTTATTTTTACTTGTATATTTGACTTTTTAAAATATAAAGATCTTAAAATAACGGCTTAAATTGATGAAAATAATTTCCAAAAACATAACCTGATTCACCTTAAGCTGCCTATAACTTCTGATGAACTATTTTCATTTTATATTACCCTGTTAACCAGCATGCCAGAAATAAGTAAGGTTGATAATTCAGGGTTTGTTTGCAAAAAAAAAAAAAGTAGACTGAAAAAATTTGTTTTTAGTCAAAAATACAAATGTTTAAAGTAAAACTAGAAGCAAGACGAAAATTTGTTTGGTTTTAATGCATGTCATTCATTGTAGATTCAGTTATAATTCCAATGAAATTATTGACCCTGAAGCACTCACGGTGATTATGATTTATTAACTAATTATGAAACTAATTCATAACAACAATTTCAAATAATTGTGAATTATTTTTAATTATTGTTATGAATTAGTGTATAAATTCCAATTGTAATGGTTAGTTTAGTTCTCTATTCATTGAAAAATGAATTCCCCATCATGCATTACAAAGTCCAACACCAAAAAAGAGAGAGAGAGAGAAATATCCAAAAAACAATCCTCACCCCTGAAAATTTCAATAGTGCAGTCTCTGCCTGCCCTTACTTGGACACCCCTAAATTAGTAATACACTAAATAATCAACACTGCACAAAGAAACTTACCACTTGAACCAGGAACTATTCCACCAAGGTCAAGTATTCTGTTGTTTTGTTTCTTTGCAAGCAACTTTGTCATGATTCCAGAAACAGACAATCAGTAAATTTGAAGCAAATGAAACATCTCTGAGAATTGACATTTTAATATTTCCGCTAATTAAAGCCGTAGAAACACGAAAACTGCATAAAAATGTCTAAAATTAGGAATCTATCGATACCAATCGAAAGTTCAATTTTCAATGTTCTGGCATTCGGAAAAAGTTAGACTGACACACCAAAATAGATAGATGCAAAGATACACTCAGTTTTTAACAGTATAAGATAATAAGTAATCTTTATGGCTCTGTATGTATAGTATCAACTTTCTAAAAAAAATTGTTTCAAAAAGTTATGATTTGTACTTAATATGTGTGTGTGTTAATGAAAACAATGGAAGTTCTGTGTTTTATTCATATCCATGAATAGATTTTCCAAAAAAAAACAATTGATTTGTTTAGGAGTTAAAGTTGACAACAGGCAAGTGCTTGTGAACAAATCCATGCCTTCAGTTTCCAGTGTGCTTCCAACGGAATCTCCCACAAACTTGCAAGAACAGCAATACAAAGAAGTTCCTATAACGTAAGTTTCAAAAATTTGTCAAAGAATTGCTTGCAAGGCAAAATAGAGTACTTTATTTTAAGTGATAAACTTATGTTTACTTCTGAAAAGAAGAAATTTTCATTTTACAGGCCAACGTTATAAAGGTATTCCACTGTAATTGAATTTTACAACTTTATTATTCCACAAGAAACATTCCTTTTCCATGATTGCTTCTTTACATTCCAGCTTGAAGAGCATCCTGCCATCTTACGTTGAAAAAGTGATGATCTCTTCCAACAACGAGGAAGCTTTCCTGATCAAGCTCCTTCTCCGACAGACCCGAAGGCCGGAAATCGGAGATAAATTCAGCAGTAGGCACGGTCAGAAAGGAGTCGTCGGACTCATCGCAGAGCAAGTCGACATGCCGTTCAGCGACCAGGGCATCTGCCCTGACTTGATCATGAACCCTCATGGCTTCCCTTCCCGTATGACGGTGGGCAAGATGATCGAGCTCCTGGCCGGGAAGGCCGGTGTCCTTACGGGCAAGATTAAGGATGGCACAGCTTTTGGTGGTGACAAAGTCAAAGATATCTCTGAGGACCTCATCAAGTGTGGCTTCAACTATCTCGGCAAGGACTGCATGACCTCTGGTGTGACCGGTGAGCCTCTTCAGGCGTACATATTCTTCGGACCGATATATTACCAGAAGCTGAAGCACATGGTTGTGGATAAGATTCATGCGAGAGCGAGGGGACCTAGGACTGTCCTCACCAGGCAGCCCACCGAAGGGAGGTCTCGCGATGGTGGTCTACGATTGGGCGAGATGGAAAGGGATTGCTTGATTGGTCACGGAACGAGCATGCTTCTGCTGGAGAGGCTGATGTTGTCGAGTGATGCCTTTGATGTGGATGTCTGCAACAAGTGTGGCCTTCTTGGATATTCTGGCTGGTATGTGTTGTGGTTTACTCATTTTTGTACTTTTAACCAGGGCCGAAGTTAAGGGGCGGATTTTTAGGGTTCAAGCTCCCTCCAAAAATTTACGAAACTATTCCAAAAATTGCTTTTTATTATACTTTTTTTGCTGAAAAATTGTGATTTTAATATTTATTTATTTTTCAATTTCACTTGAATAATGCAATTATTTTTGAAGAACAAGTTATTGGAAACTTAAGGCTTTATCTAGGTATTTATTTTTATTGTAGTTATTGCGAACATCCTTTCTTATGGAAAAAAAAAAACAAATAAAATACAGCTGCTTCCTTCAAATTTTGAATACCTTATGCTAATAAAACATGAAATATTAAACTTGAATGTACTTAAATCTATAATTGAGATTTCTTATAATGGTCAAAAATATGAATTTAAGAAGTATTGCTCAAAATTTGCATGCATGACTGAGTACATGGATAATTTTTTTTTTTCAGTTGTTAAAAATACTTCTAATGTTTAATTAGGCTGAAGTTATGTAGTGTACACAAAAGATTTCCTTCCTTCATTTAAAAGGTACATTTTTTCATGATAATTCTCTTAAAGTAGTGGTTCCTCATTTATATAACCTATTTTGTAACAAAAACCAATAGAATATACAATGAAATAAAATTTTATTGATCATATACATTCACGAAAAATATGTTTGGTAAAACCCTCCCCGAAACAAAAGTCTAATTACCACCTTGCTTGTTACCATAGTAAAATAGAAATATAAAATATCTGTGCACACAACTTATAACTATTTGCAGGATTAGAAAACAGTTTACAGTGCGTGTATTAAACATTTATCAAGGCAATGTCTGTTGCTTTCTATCAGTTACCTATCTGTGAAAATAAGGGGTAAACTTTTTTTTTTTATTAACTTATCAATATGCTTTCAAGATAGTCACTATTTAACTTTGATATTAATTAACTATTATCGAGCATTGCACATATCCTCAACAAATGTATCTACACACGTTTTGTTCGTTCATAATATCTAACTAAGCCTGTAACTATCGATATTTCCATTTATTTACGAAGTTTGTTTTGTAACTCATCTGTTATTATTCATACTTTTTAATGAGTCATTTTAAGGTCAGACAAATGGTGCAACATTGCTTCATTCTTTTAATAACTAGAAAGTCTCCCGTCAAGGTATGATGGGTAAAAATTGCTTCCCTTCTTCTACATTTCAACGAAGCCATTGCCTGTTTGGTGATATTTTGATAGTTGAAGTTTTAACCTTAACTCCAGTGAATTAACCCAAAACTCCAATAGATAGCAGCTTTTTCGTTTCTTCATTCCCCTGAAATGACACGGTCTTAACAGTAAAACAGTTAAGTTACCGGATCGAGTTCAGCCTCGTCACGCTAAAGCTTTTCCCTGCATGTTAAATATTAACAAAACGTATTATCAAATGATCATGCCATTGCGCGAGTTTCATTGTTGAAACACGCCGGTTACTCGATCATCGGCTATTATTTATATGAGGATTGGGAAGATTTCGTAGGGCTCCAGACACTCAAATTAGGAAGTGAGAAATTTTCCACATCTTTGATATTATTATTGTTGTCTTTTAATCAGTTGTAATATCTCCAGCTGTCTTTAATTTTTGCTTTTTAAAATGTCATTTAATGCCAAAGAAATCTCTCAAAAACAACAATTTTGTCAGATATGATCTGCAATTCTTTGTTTGTTCTCCATCCCTTTTAATTTCCAAGGGCATCTGTTTTCACTGCCAATCCATGTAAATTGTATTTAACTTCCTTATTTTCTTTGAATAAATGTTTAACCTAGTAAATTTCACATCCATCTGTATTCTGTTTATCACATGTCTCAGAGTGGTGATTTGCGTTTTTTCATTTGTAATTGATGCTTTTGCATCTAATTCCTTTTTTTTCTTCTTTCACATTCCAGGTGTCATTTCTGCCGCTCCTCTTGCCACATTGCATCTATCCGTATGCCTTATGCCTGTAAACTTCTTTTCCAAGAGTTACAGTCCAT
Organism: Uloborus diversus; assembly: GCF_026930045.1. NCBI lineage: Eukaryota > Metazoa > Arthropoda > Arachnida > Araneae > Uloboridae > Uloborus > Uloborus diversus. The sequence continues at coordinate 1,394,608 of NW_026557765.1, forward strand.
GAATGTTGTTCCTCGTTTGAAGCTGGCGAAATATTTTGAATGATGCAATTTTGTATATAAAAATGGAATAAATAATGGTGCTATTTTGTTTACACTTCTCGAAAATGGTCTTTTCTTCACAAATGTTTTGACTAGATGCTATTGATTTGTAGTTTTGGAGAAATTAATAAGGGCTTTTTTCTTTTTGGAAAGTAAATAAAAGCAGTGGTGATTGCGTGCTCAAAAGGATCCGGATTTCTCTCTGTTTGCTGTTTTGTGTTTTAAGATTTTCGGGATGTTCCTTATTTTTCATGAGTCTGGCCTCCCCATTTGTTTCTTGAGTTTTATCTTCCCTTTCAAAAAAAAAAAGAAAAAAATTAAGGAAGCAATAATGGAACTTTACCTTCTCATTGGCAATGGTTTTCAAGACAAATACAAAAGCAATGACCAGCAACAGACTCTGGGCTGTAGTTGAAGAATAAATAGCGACCTGTCTGCTACTTATTCTACAATTCAGGGCTTTAGCTTATATTCTACAATTTAGGGCCGCTACCTTGCAGCTTGCTTTCTTCCTATGTCTGCTGAGGTGAAGAAGCGTGCTTTGCTTCTTAATTGTGGTTTCTTATTAACTCCATGTTAATTCACAATCAAGAAAAAAAAAGATGGCTTCATTATAGAAGACATAAGAAGAAAGAGCAACATTTAGCCCCAAGATTGCAGACGTATCGCTACTTATTTCTACAATTCAGGGTTTTAGGCCATAGGCAAGGGCGTCCATATAGGGGGGCAAGGGGGGGCTCAAGCCCCCCTTAGAAATGAGAACTTCCTTGCTCTTAGTCCTTTTTTCTTTGCAAAAATGTATAAACATTTCTTTTCCAGCCATTAATGAACAAGTTATTAAAAATGTCAAATTTTAATATCTCTAATTTGTACTGAAATTGGTTTCCATGGGGAAAATATTCTGCTAAACCATGGGGAAAATTTTTGAGCCCCCCCCCCCTTAATATTTTGCATATGGGCGCCCTTGGAGGCATGCACACGGGGGTCACCAGGGGTACCGTGGTACCCCCATAGTACATAGAAATGAAAGTTAATATCAAAGTGGATAAAGTTTTACATTTTTAGGTTCATTAATTTCTTACCTTATACGCTTTAAAAATGCTGTTTTACTCACAATATTTGAAAACTTTCCTTAAGCGAGAAAGTATGGAAGCCTTTACAAGCGTAATTTCAACCTCCTGGTACAGCGGTACCCCCATTTCTGAAGCCCCGCGCATGGCTATGGGGGGGGGGGGTGTTCACCTCCCTCGCTGCACAACTGTGGGGTGGGGGCAACGTCCTTAAAGGGCCGAACGGCTCAAGAAATTGAGAAAAACTGACATTATGACATTGTTTGCAAAAAAAACACTGCTGGCCGGAGCATCGAACACAAGATTTCTCAAGAGCTTCATTTATGAAACGGCACACCCAAACACCTCTTAAGTAAATAAATACTTGAAATAAAGAACTACTTTCCCAGTTTTGTTGCCGTTCTCTTTGCTCTAACAGAGTTCTGTGCGTCTCTGCTTCACATTCATCTTTGGTTTTACTTTGAGGACCGGCAAGTGAAGCTGCAATTTATGCAATCGTCCAAATGTAGTTGACATGGAAACGACAATTACAGATTCTTGATTGCTGTCAGAAGTTTTTTTTCAGGGATTATTTTTGACAATTCACTTGAATTTGCATTCATGTCTGGTAATTGTTTCTGGCTTTCTACCACATTTACTACGATTACTTCTTAATTGGCCAGTTCTTCTATTTTCCCTAAAAATCTTTAAAAAAGTAGAATGTACAACCTTTATTTGACATGAATTTAATATTAAACAATAACACAATACACAACTTAGTTTATTTAGAATAATAATGTTAATGACTTATTTTGAGCAAAAGAATAAGATTTTCTGAGAGCCGTGCTTTATTCTTGTCAGAATTTATCGGCTAACAGGTGTGCAAGTATTTTTTATGCTTTTCAAATTAACATTGAATGAATTGATTATTCTAATTTTTTGACCCATATGAAAAAAATAATTTTTTAATATGCTAACAATCCTTAAACTGTTAAATATTATCTGCAAAGTTGTTGAAAATTATTTTGCCCATTCATGAACAACATGCTTCAATATTTTTAATTTACATTACTTAATTTTACACGACTCATTGACAAGTTTTAATGAAAAAATTCTGTTATTCTATTAATTTGAATTTAGATTGTATAACCCGAAAAATTGATATCTTTATTACCATTACCTGATATCCTTTATTATAATCTGGATTTTGAGGGAGTAAGATCTTAGAGAGTAATGGACTGGTATGTTGGTATTGGTTGCACAAAATTTACTTTTTACTGCAATTTAATCATTAGTTTTAAGATGGCAATTAATACGTTCTTTTCTCAGGCAGGGGAAAATGAAAATAATAGCTTAAACAAATACAAATACAAAAGTGACGACCAGCAACAGGCTCTGGGCCCAGCTAGACTGGTCCTAGTCAATTTACAATCCCCCAGTGAAGATCAATGGCCCTCTTAAAACTGTCTACTCCCTTGCTCATTACCACCTCTTCCGGTAAACTGTTCCAAGGTTCCACTACCCTGCTAAAATAATAATTTTTCCTAACATCCATGTTAGCCTGAGATTTAAATAGCTTAAAACAATGACCCCTTGTCCTGTTTTGAGTGCTAAACTTCAGCCCCGTAACATCTTTCATTTTAATAAATTTAAACAACTGTATCATGTCCCCTCGGTCTCTTCTTTGCTCAACGACAACTTTGTCAAACGCGAGTGCATATAGAAATTTATTTCAGGTCGGACCATGCCAAGTATCATGAGTAGTGCTTTCTAAGTTTGAGATTGAAAATATCAAAACACTTCTTTTCACAATGACAAATTTTAAATTTATCTTCAGAGGGGTCCGAGTCCCTTCGGCTCCCTCTTTAAATACGCCTTTGAGCTTAAATACCCTTTATATTTCTTCGAGTGGTCAGTCAATCTGCTGGCATTCTTGAACGCAACAAAATCATTTGCAGCAAACTTTTCACAAATTTACTATTGTGGAAGATTTGTTTTTAAAAAAATTTAAATTATTAGACCAGCAGTCAGCAACAGACGGACAACGGCAAGGATCTGAACCGTGGAAGATCAAAAACTGAACTGCCAAAATTGTTTTGGAAGTATAAATCATCTAAAAATATTTTTATGTAGGCAACAATATCTTTCGGCACCATTTTCAACACATTTTCTATAGTTAGGGCCAACATAACCTTTGCAGCGTTTGTATGATGTTGATTAGGCCTTCACAATGCTGCCAGGTTAGCTTTGCCCCAAATATAGTATTTTGGAAGAAATTGCGTGATTGGTTTAAGATTTAACTGGTAAGCATAGAATATGAGGAGTTTTCTAAGCCTTGATAAAAGTTTTCAAAACTATCTGAACCCCTAATAAAATTATTTGCCGACCCCTGTATTGAACTAAACTGGAAAGCCAAATTTTATAAAGATAGGATGAAATTTATTTGAAGCTCCTAATTTGCTTTCAGAACAGCAATCATTTGCTTTTTTAAGCACAAAATCAAGACTCACTGGTAGCAAAAAAAAAATCTTCATAACTTTTGAAAAATAAGAACTTTTTTACTTAGATTACTGGTGGCACTGCCATTCACTTAACGAGAGTTAGTGACCTACAAACACCTTCAAGGGGCACTTTTGTTCAGGTATAGTGCCTAGAAAGTATAGTGCCTAGGCACTATAGTTCAGGACTTAGAAATAATTTTTAACTCTCCAGCAACTAACATGCAATACACACGGCGCAATCCCCCCCCCCCCCCCCCCTGCTCTCCTTTCTAAAATCCTTCCCAATAACTTATCTAGATATCTGCTGTTCAATTTTGGTCTAATTATCTTTAAAAAGCAATCAATTTATTGGAAAGGGTTCAAAGGAGGGCTATGAGGACAGTGAATGTGTTTGTAATTTAGATTATGATTATAGGATTTGAGTTTACTAAAACGGATGAGGTTTATGGGAGAGATATCTGCACTGAGAGACAGCAAAACCAGGGGCATTCATTCAGGGACTGATTTACGGCAGGGCATTCGGGACCCGAGCCCGGGGCACCGTAGGAAAGGGGGGTACCAAATTTCTGTCATCTTTTTTTTTTTTTTTTTAGGGACCAGTGTTCGGGCCTCTTACTAAAGGAAACCAAAAAATTTTGTCATTTGAGAATTTTTTTTTATTAAATGAAAGCACATTAGCCAATTGTTCCGGAGAACGATCAATTTCGCTATTGAAGAGAATAAAGTGTCCTTTGCGTACTCTCATTTCTGATGGTAAATTATCTTTATCAGCTCTATTATCACTAGAAGGAAGTTTGACCTAAAACTTGATTATGAGGACATTATAGATGAATTTATTACAAGAAAACAAAGGAGAAAATATATAAAGAATCATTGATGCGCAGAAAGCACATTATGATTTATCTTTACCATTTGTATCATAGTTTTTCCATCTGCGACTGTAAAAAAATTTCTAACATGAAAACTATAAAATTTTTTTAGATTTATATTAAATGATTTTTTTGCGAAACATCTTAATTATTAATTTCTTTCGTATGAAATCGATATTTTAAAGTTTTCTTTCTATCAAAATAATATTCAACACTTACCTTCATATTTTTTTTGGGGGGGGGGGGGGGAGGCACCATATCTGTCAGTGCCCGGAGCCCCCAGGTGTGTAAATCGGTCCCTGCATTCATTGCTTTACGCTTTTCAAACCCCAAGCTAATCTTGAAATCAGGGAAATTGACTGCTTCAACCGAGTTGTAGGCATTTGGAACAGTTTACCAGAAGCAGCTGTTGCAATACGGTGGATAGTTTTAAGAGAGCTCTTAATCTTCATTAGAGAATGTGATAAAGTGACTAGGATCTGTCCAACTGGGCCTAAATATTTACTCTATCAAACGCAGTCGCATCACCATGGAGAAGGGGGAGAGGAGGAACAGCCCTGGGAGACACCCTCTGGAGGGGGGAGTTTATACCAAATTAAATTTTAGAGATTATGAAGAATAGATACTCGTACTACAGTTTCAGTTCTGAAACTTTCCCCCAGCATTTGATGTTGTAATACATTAAACACAGTAGCGGCATCACTACGGCGATGGGGGTTGGGGCATTTGCGCCGGCTGACATCCTTCCGGATCCTACCCAAAATGCAATTTTCTGGAAAATATAAATACTGAAATTGTGCTATATTTTAAATTATATTTATTCTATCAAGCGCAGTAGCATCACAACTATTGAAAAGAGATAAGATTGACGACAAGTCACGTGATAGATTTTAAAGAAAAGCATTGGAAGAATTCAGGTTTCATTCGCTAGTTTCAGGCAAAACGTGTCAACATTCGTCGTTGTCGAGTCACGTGACTTGAGCTCTTTGTCCAAGCTTTTGCTTAACCAATGAGTGGACTTGCTCCCTCCATATTAATTCCTGCTCTAAGATCACAATGTGGGGGGAGGGGGGTCGAGTCGAGTGACGACAATTTACACAGTGACGCTCAATGTATTTTACAGTTTTCTAAAAAGTATAAGTGCTGAAATCTTAATTACATTTGCTCTAGCAAGAGTTAAAAAGAAATTCAACAGGCATCAGCACAAAGAAGAAACAAAAAATATCCTTTTTACTTTCTTCTATATCTAATATATAGAAGAAAGTATTGGATTCGTGCAAATTTTCGAATTTCGAATTTTGACGGATTCGAACGTTTTGAGGTGTGCTGAGTCCATTTCGACCATTTTTGGAAAATGTCTGTCTGTCTGTGTGTGTGTATGTATGTGTGTGTGTGTGTGTGTGTGTGTGTATGTATGTGTGTGTGTGTGTGTGTGTGTGTGTATGTGTGTCACGTCTGTGTGTGACCAGTTTTTTGTGGCCGCTCTACAACAAAAACTACCGCATGAAATCGAACGAAATTTAGTACACATATGTGCCCCTATGTGAACTTGTGCCCATTAGTTTTTGGCGCGAATTCCTCCAAGGGGGGTGGAGCAATGGGACGTTTTTCGAGTTACGCGTGCTTGCTATTCCTCAGGAAGTAACTGGCGGAATCAAACAAAATTTGGTCCATATGTTGGTATTAACAGGAACAGGTGCTGATTCAATTTTGGTGTCAATAACTCAAACGGGGGTTGAGCTGTAGAACGTTTTTTGTCGTCAATTGTGACTGCTGTATCTCAAGAAATAATGAACGGAATGAAAGAAAAATTTATCGGCAAGTAGCCCTTAGTGGGTATAAGAACTGATTTTATTTTTGTGTCAACAGCTAAAAGGGGGGTAGCGCAATCACCCGTTCTTTTTTTCCATTTTGAGTGCCCTATCTCAAGAAGTAATACTACGTTCTGGTTGAAATTTGGAATATATGTGAATCCATATGTAAACAGGCTTTGGTTCTATTTTGACGCCGATCGCTCCAAGAGGTGTTGATTTTTTTTTTTTTTTGCGAATAAAAATATTTTTATTAATGCAACAATAAGAAAGATAAATCGTAATAGATTGTCGTCTGCGTATTTCTCGTGATTTTAATTGTATGGAAATGATCGGAAATATTATCTCAATGATTTAAAATTTTGAACTGTTGCCATCTTATGTTTGTTAACAAGTAAAATATTTGTAATTCATTCAAGCAAGGCTTTTAAAATAACTTTCAATTTTCGCTCTTTGCTTTGCTTTTGCAATAATTCAGACATTGGGATAGTCGTCAAGTTTTTGCATGTGTCATTTTGTTTTTGTTGGGAATATTGCTTCCTCGTCAAGCATGGGGAGGGATCAGAAAAAAAAAAAAAAAGAAAAATATAGAAGAAAGTTTCGTGATGGCCACAACATACTAGTTTTTCTTGATTTAGTTGAATTTCTTATTTGTTAGCCCAGCGTTTCTTAATTTCTTTGATTAGTAGAACCCTTTTTAATGCTCACTTTTTTCTTGGAACCCCTGGTGTTTCAATAGTTTGCAGTGGCGTCGCCAGTATTCTGTTTCGGAGAGTGCCCAAGTTCTTACCTCAAAGAGACTATCACATTAACTATTTGTCGATAATCGCTAATTAAATGTACATAATTGTAGATCATTTTAATCATTGGTAATTGCTAATTATTATTTCTTTTTGTAAAATATACCGGTACATTCCTATTTGTGATTCTGAGAAATACACAGAATTTTTAAAAGGGATAAATAACCTAAGAATTTATGTATGAGCTATATGATTAAAATATCTTCTCAATTAGGAAAAGAAATAGTGATGTGTTTTACCTACAAAAGTGTTAATAATTCACTTATATTTACGCAAAAAAAGTTTTTAATCCTTAAAGTTAAAATTTTTAAAAATATCTCTTATTACTTTCTTCTATATCTAATGTATAGAAGAAAGTATTGGATTCGTGCAAAATTTCGGATTTCGAATTTTGACGGATTCGAACGTTTTGAGGTGTGCTGAGTCCATTCCGACTATTTTTGGAAAATGTCTGTCTGTCTGTGTGTGTGTCACGTCTGTGTGTGACCAGTTTTTTGTGGCCGCTCTACAGCAAAAACTACCGCATGAAATCGAACGAAATTCGGTACACATATGTGCCGCTATGTGAACTTGTGCCCATTGGTTTTTGGCGCGAATTCCTCCAAGGGGGTTGGAGCAATGGGACGTTTTTTGAGTTACGCGTGCTTGCTATTCCTCAGGAAGTAACTGGCGGAATCAAACAAAATTTAGTCCATATATTGCCATTAACAGGAACAGGTGCTGATTCAATTTTGGTGTCAATAACTCAAACGGGGGTTGAGCTATAGAACGTTTTTTGTCGTCAATTGTGACTACTGTATCTCAAGAAATAATGAACGGAATGAAAGAAAAATTTATCGGCAAGTAGCCCTTAGTGGGTATAAGAGCTGATTTTATTTTGGTGTCAACAGCTAAAAAGGGGGTACGCCAATCGCTCCAAGAGGTGTTGATTTTTTTTACTTTCTTCTATATCTAATATATAGAAGAAAGTATTGGATTCGTGCAAATTTTCGAATTTCGAATTTTGACGGATTCGAACGTTTTGAGGTGTGCTGAGTCCATTTCGACCATTTTTGGAAAATGTCTGTCTGTCTGTGTGTGTGTGTGTATGTATGTATGTATGTGTGTGTGTATGTATGTGTGTCACGTCTGTGTGTGACCAGTTTTTTGTGGCCGCTCTACAACAAAAACTACCGCATGAAATCGAACGAAATTTAGTACACATATGTGCCCCTATGTGAACTTGTGCCCATTAGTTTTTGGCGCGAATTCCTCCAAGGGGGGTGGAGCAATGGGACGTTTTTCGAGTTACGCGTGCTTGCTATTCCTCAGGAAGTTACTGGCGGAATCAAACAAAATTTGGTCCATATGTTGGTATTAACAGGAACAGGTGCTAATTCAATTTTGGTGTCAATAACTCAAACGGGGGTTGAGCTGTAGAACGTTTTTTGTCGTCAATTGTGACTGCTGTATCTCAAGAAATAATGAACGGAATGAAAGAAAAATTTATCGGCAAGTAGCCCTTAGTGGGTATAAGAACTGATTTTATTTTTGTGTCAACAGCTAAAAGGGGGGTAGCGCAATCACCCGTTCTTTTTTTCCATTGTGAGTGCCCTCAAGAAGTAATGCTACGTTCTGGTTGAAATTTGGAATATATGTGAATCCATATGTAAACAGGCTTTGGTTCTATTTTGACGCCGATCGCTCCAAGAGGTGTTGATTTTTTTTTTTTTTTTTTTTTTTTTTTGCGAATAAAAATATTTTTATTAATGCAACAATAAGAAAGATAAATCGTAATAGATTGTCGTCTGCGTATTTCTCGTGATTTTAATTGTATGGAAATGATCGGAAATATTATCTCAATGATTTAAAATTTTGAACTGTTGCCATCTTATGTTTGTTAACAAATAAAATATTTGTAATTCATTCAAGCAAGGCTTTTAAAATAACTTTCAATTTTCGCTCTTTGCTTTGCTTTTGCAATAATTCAGACATTGGGATGGTCGTCAAGTTTTTGCATGTGTAATTTTGTTTTTGTTGGGAATATTGCTTCCTCGTCAAGCATGGGGAGGGATCAGAAAAAAAAAAAGAAAAATATAGAAGAAAGTTTCGTGATGGCCACAACATACTAGTTTTTTTTTGCGAATAGAAATAGCTTTATTAATGCAACAATAAGAAAGATAAATCGTAATAGATTGTCGTCTGCGTATTTCTCGTGATTTTAATTGTATGGAAATGATCGGAAATATTATCTCAATGATTTAAAATTTTTTACTGTTGCCATCTTATGTTTGTTAACAAATAAAATATTTGTAATTAATTCAAGCAAGGCTTTTAAAATAACTTTCAATTTTCGCTCTTTGCTTTGCTTTTGCAATAGTTTTTGCATGTGTAATTTTGTTTTTGTTGGGAATATTGCTTCCTCATCAAGCATGGGGAGGGATCAGAAAAAAAAGAAGAAAAATATTCGGAACTCCAGCGCTCGAATACGCTACCTTGCGGTGATTTACAAAACTGCCGATGAAACTAAAACATTGCCACGTTGCGTTCCACGTGTGTCTGTTGACGTAAACACAGGCAGTTTGTTCTGAGTATTTATTAACGCAATCGATGTGTCTTAGTTTGCTTTCAGCTACAGAAATTAATTCGTCCCTTAGTAGTATTCTCGAGCTTCTCAAAATAATGTTAGTTTTCCTTATTTCTTTCAAAAAAGTATTAAATGGTGGAAGCGTAAACAAGAAAACTCTGGATTAACAAAATTGGATAACGTTATACCAGGTAAAATTTTTTATTGTTTTGTATGAATTTGTAAGAATATGAGTTTTTTTAAATCTTAAATTAATTTAACTAATCATATTTTACAGCAGCATTTAGTTGGAATGGACAGTATGCAAAATATTTTCTTGAATTTATTATCGTAGAACAAAATGAAAAATGTTTAACCGAGAAAGAATTTACTTTATTCTTTTTATTCTCAGCTGAAAGGTTTCGCCAAATTTGTTTAGGGTTATAGTTTTAGTATTGTGCGAGCAAAGTAGCCTTGGCGAGATTTCGCGTTTTTAGTTAAACCATTTTTAATTTTTATCATGAGTGGAATAAAATGATAATAAGATTACAGAATTCGATAAGTAAAAAGAAATAATGGTCAATCAACTGAAAAGAAAACTACCACCATATATAAACTGTGAGTACACATTTTATTTATTTTGTTCTGAGTGAATTTGAATAAATATCAGTTTTTCAATTCGATGGAAAAAAAACGAACTTAACAACATTGACGGGACACTTTTCCTTAACCTAATTCCACATAAATGATTTAAATAACCTTTGTTACTACAGTATCCTACTGAAATAGACAGTATGCAAATAAATTTTCTTGAAAATATTTATCGCAGAACAGATTGAAAAATCCAGAAAGAACGTTATGAATTTGAACAATAAAAAATAAAAGTTCGCCAAAAATCTGTTTATAGGGTTATGGTTTTAAAATTGTGTGAAAGAATAATGTATCTTGACAAGATTTCGCATATCAGGTAAATCATTTCCATGACGAATGAATTAAATGCATGATTTCTTTGGATATCCAATCATATAGTCATAGAAATAAATTATCTAGTGTTAAACGTTACTCTTGACAGTCTGCCACGTATGTGCACTATGTGACAAAAATGTCAACAAATGCCGGAAATGTCACGAAACTGAACTTAATATGTACTAATGTATAGGAAAAACGGTACAAAATGAAACTGCCGTTCGAAGCGAACCAAAAATTTATGAATTCCGAATTCAACATCGTGAAAATGGCTGCTTCAGAACAACTTACTGTGTGTTCTGCATTAATTGTTTACTTTCGTAATACTTTTTGGTTTCTAATATCTTTCTATATGGGTCAGAATAACCAAAAGACTTTGAAAAATCTTTTCAAATGAATAAAGCGAAAAAATCATACATACGAACAAAAATCACAACACTTTTAGCATTTTCTTCGTTACCACATGCGTTTGTTTTAGTTTTTAAGTCGGCCATTAGACAGTGACCCCTATAGTTCGTTGGAGTTGCGAATAGAAGAAAGTTTCGTAATGGCCACAACATACTAGTTTTTTATTTATTTACCAATCAGAGTTTTTGATGTCACTGTGTGTTCCATCAGACAGAACTATAGTTGCTGTATATATAGGCACCTTAGACAGAACTAAACCATTAAGACCCTCGTGACCAGTTCTCCTCCTTAAATTGGTCTTCACTAGTTAAATGCTGAAATGGTCCCTTCAACTGCTGCCCTAGGTACTGGGAGAGTGACTAGTATCAAGGGCAAAATATTTGAAATTGATGGCAAAAATCGTAATTTATGGCAATATCTGGTAATGCTGTAGGGGAGGATTTGGGGCGCTTTTCCGAAATTTCTTTAACATTTAAGCCACTTTTAAACTATTTTTGGTGATATTAGGGAGCCAATAGCTTCTTCTGAAACTTTTAAAACGCAATTTTATGATATCTTTGGAGACATTTGGTGAAAAACAGGCGTTTAGGATTGATCTTGAAAAAATTTCGAAGTTAAAACCTTAAAGGCACCATTTCATGCTATTTTCGATAGCTAAAAATTTGCATTATATTTGGTGAGAAATAAAATTGCTCCCATATGGCTAACCCAGATGGATACTAATGCTTAGATTAGATGTGAAAGTAACAGGGTAAGTGTATTTTTGAAAAGGCGTTATTTTTGTCGATTTTGTAAGTGACTAATTTGAAAGGTGTGAAAAGAAAATCTTGTGGAACCCCTGAGAGCGCTCCATGGAACACTGGGGTTCCGCGGAACACAATTTAAGAAACGCTGTGTTAGACAAAATCACTGCCATCCGATGGGGCCAGAATATTTGAAGTAACTACACTTGATTTGTTTATTATTATTTTAAATTTTTTCGGAGGAATGGATGTGACTGTATCCATCAGAGGCGTACTGGCTGACTTTGGCCCAGTCGGCAAAAGAGTATTTTGGCCCACCCCTGTAAATTAAAAAAGTTGAGTTAACCAGTACCGAATCTCGATTCTTCCGAGTCGAGCAAATACGTTAAACTACCGCTAGTTCCTATTTTCCTTTAAGTTTCTAAATCAAGTTTTAAAGTTCTATTAAAAAAAAAATGTGAAACGTAAAATAAAGTTAACACTGACACATTTTTTATGTGCCTTGAAAAAAGGATACTAATGGTTATAAGTCTGCCGATTTCGAGCCAGGGACTCCTCAAGGACCGGGCCCGTAGTTTCTGATTAGGCTAGTATCTAATTACCAAGATGTGCCAACGTAAAAACCACGATCTTTATTTTATTTTTTATTTTTTTTATCTTTTTTTTTTTGATGAAGATGAAGAAAGGAACTGAATTCGGCACATTTTAATCTTCACCCTTTTCCCTCGCATTCGGTAGAAAGTTTAAAATCCAAAGTTTGTAACTTCATTTTCGGAAATTTTCAAGGTTTTCAATTACTTATAAGTGAAATTATTTTTTTCAAGTACTTTTCATTTTTCAGGAACGAATCAAGAGTAGGGGGGCTCCCAACGAAACGGGGCCCTAAAAGCTATATAGCTTGTTTCGCTTATAAATAAATGCGGCCCTTTGCTGGATCCGCGCTTATCTGATCCTCTAAAACAAATCAGTGATTCTCAATTTGCGAACAGCTAGCGAAAGTGAATATATATGTAATTTTTATAGTTGTGTAATTTAATTTATTAAACAAACTTTTGGATTTGTTATATTTCTTCCCCCCCCCCATATAAAATTGTTGTGAAGGTATTCCAAGCGCTCCCCACAGGTCGGTAGCAAAGATCCACCGTATTCGTTAATGGTGACTGGGGCACGTTAAATATGTTGTAGTCTCTAAGTCCTTCAAATGGGAATCAATGCCTCGGGCGGTGCTGGACCGGGGAATGCTCGGCTTCTAGTCTGGATTAAAAAATCAGAGCTGTCTTCAGGCCCCCACCCAACCGGTTAAGCCGCAAATAGTGGTAGTCGGGGTCTCTGGAGTGAAGGATAGTGAAAAGGTTGAGAATCACCGCTCTAAATTACGGGCTGTAATTATTTTTCAAAAGCGAATGCTTCCCGATGCCTTGGGTTCTGCCTCCCCTCTCCCATCTCTGTAAAAAACAAAAAATCTATGTAAATAAAACAAAGAATGTATATGTGTATATAAATATACAGATTGTTCCGTTTTAACCTACAAGACCTTTATTTTCGCAACCGTTAGTCCTAGATGTATACTTCCAGTTGCAAAAATGTTCAAAATCAGGTGCAGAGTTAAGATATTGAAAGTTTGAAGTGAAAATAAAAACGAGCTGATGTGTGCATCACATGACTTCCTTTTACTCCAATTTAATGTCATTTTCTCATTATTGGCAGTTTTAATATGATTCAATAGTTTACTCTCTAAATATCACCAACAGTGGCTAAATTGAAACCAGATTAAAAAAAAAAGTTTAGAAAAATCGCCGAATTTGTCGCCAAGTTGGCGACAAAACTTGGCGACCAAAAGACTGGCGATATATCGCCAAGTGTCCGCCAAATTATAACACCACGTGAGTTTACATTGAAATTAACAATGATTTCCCCCCAAAAAGGGGCAAAAGACCCCCTTTGGAGCATTCGAATGCAACCAAAAAGGAAGGTGCACAACTAGACCCCACTAGGAGTCTACGTACCAAATTTCAACTTTCTAGGACATTCCGTTCTTGAGTTATGCGACATACATACACACATACATACGTACATACAGACGTCACGAGAAAACTCGTTGTAATTAACTCGGGGATCGTCAAAATGGTGTTTTCCCATTTGGTCCAAAAAAGAAGGGTGTTTTCCCATTTGGTCCAAAAATTTCTCGTGGTTTTGACTGACAAGATTTTCTTTATGTGTTTGACAGTTTGGACCAGTTGGAACCTCACCGTCAAAATGGATATTTCCGGTGTCTGTACGTTCCTAGGCACATATCCACGTGTGGTCGGGTTGAAAAAAAAAAACTCAACATTCATTTGGGGGTAAGCAAAATGGAAATTACGGCCGATTTTTGGGTGAAATTTTTTTCGCGAATACAATACTTCCTCTACTGTAAAAGGAAGTAATAAGACGAAAAATACAAAATTTAACTTTTTACACGGGCCTCAGGTCCCCTAACTAATATTTAGAGAAATAATCTCCATTGAAAACTATTACTGACACAAAAAACTTGACATTTGTGCGATGAAAAATCAAGGAGATATTCCATTTCAAAAATTTAAGGGACCATACAGAAGATGAGATTGGAACTTATCGCCCTATCAAAAGAATGACAGGTCGTCAAAGTAAGAGAAAAACAAGGTATTTCTATATTTTTCACTGCTATTCAAAAATTAATGCAAGTGTTATGCCGTGATACGCAAAAACGCACTACAAAACCTCGAATAATTTGAGAAACCAACGCTCTATGCACACATATCATTTCAAACACTTGTTAACCGCTATATTTTCCCTCAAAAGGTGTTATTGATGGCGAGTGAAAAGTGGTCTAAGTCACAAAAACGGTGTGTTTCATATATCGGTGAATATTGGTCGTACTAATGTCAAACGTTTTTTGTTGGAATTATTTTTCAATGGAGATTATTTCCCTAAATATTAGTTAGGGGACCTGGGGCAGTATAAAAAGTTAAATTTTGTATTTTTTGACATCTTAACCCTGCATCTGATTTTGAACATTTTTGCAATTGGAAGATTCAATCTAGGACTAACGGTTGCGAAAATAAAGGTCTTGCAGGTTAAAACGGAACACCCTGTATACCCTGTATATATAATGTGTATGTTCCCTCTATTCACACCCAAATCCAGTTTATGTCGGCCCTGCCAAATTTGGCAGGGAGGTACTTGGGCACCCGAGAAGAAACGTAGGGGGGGGGGGGGGTAAAACGCCAAAAAAGAACCGAACCGTTCAAATTTTAATTTTAAGGCCCGAAATGGTATTAAATGGCTCTACCCGAAATTGTTATCTGATCAGTTCGATTTTAACGCCATTCGAATGCCCGCGAAAAATACCCATACAGTTCATTCACTTCCTACGAATTCAAGAAAAAAAAAGCTGTAAAATCACCTTGAAAAAATTAAAAAGCATCATTAAGCCTAATGGAACCGAAATTTTACGTCGGAAATTTATCGTTTGCGCGATAAATTAGCGTGAAAACAATTCTGAAGGTTGTCACTTTTTTTTCTCGACTGTGGCTAAATAACATTTTGTTTTTGTTTTGAGGTAAAAATATCCCATTTTGATTATTATTTGGCGATTTAGCTTACTTTTACAGTATTTTTTCTTCTCTAATTGAAGCCTGGTTGTTGAACATGCATTACTTGTAAATAAATAAAACTAGTATGTTGTGGCCATCACGAAACTTTCTTCTATATTTTTCTTTTTTTTTTTTTTTCTGATCCCTCCCCATGCTTGACGAGGAAGCAATGTTCCCAACAAAAACAAAATGACACATGCAAAAACTTGACGACTATCCCAATGTCTGAATTATTGCAAAAGCAAAGCAAAGAGCGAAAATTGAAAGTTATTTTAAAAGCCTTGCTTGAATTAATTACAAATATTTTATTTGTTAACAAACATAAGATGGCAACAGTTAAAAATTTTAAATCATTGGGATAATATTTCCTATCATTTCCATACAATTAAAATCACGAGAAATACGCAGACGACAATCTATTACAATTTATCTTTCTTATTGTTGCATTAATAAAAATATTTTTATTCGCAAAAAAAAAAATCAACACCTCTTGGAGCGATCGGCGTCAAAATAGAACCAAAGCCTGTTTACATATGGATTCCCATATATTCCAAATTTCAACCAGAACGTAGCATTACTTCTTGAGATAGGGCACTCAAAATGGAAAAAAAGAACGGGTGATTGCGCTACCCCCCTTTTTAGCTGTTGACACAAAAATAAAATCAGTTCTTATACCCACTAAGGGCAACTTGCGGATAAATTTTTCTTTCATTCCTTTCATTATTTCTTGAGATACAGCAGTCACAATTGACGACGAAAAACGTTCTATAGCTCAACCCCCGTTTGAGTTATTGACACCAAAATTGAATCAGCACCTGTTCCTGTTAATACCAACATATGGACCAAATTTTGTTTGATTCCGCCATTTACTTCCTGAGGAATAGCAAGCACGCGTAACTCGAAAAACGTCCCATTGCTCCACCCCCCTTGGAGGAATTCGCGCCAAAAACTAATGGGCACAAGTTCACATACGGGCACATATGTGTACCAAATTTCGTTCGATTTCATGCGGTAGTTTTTGCTGTAGAGTGGCCACAAAAAACTGGTCACACACAGACGTGACACACATACATACATACACACACACATACATACATACACACACACATACACACACACACACACAGACAGACAGACATTTTCCAAAAATGGTCGAAATGGACTCAGCACACCTCAAAACGTTCGAATCCGTCAAAATTCGAAAATTTGCACGAATCCAATACTTTCTTCTATATATTAGATATAGAAGAAAGTAAAAAGACATTCCAGGCTCTGGTTATACGCTCTTGGTACAAAGGCCCGTAATTTTCATTTCACAGCAAAAACTATGGCGTCATAGTTAAAGATATTTTTTGCCACGAAAAGGAAATATTGACCAAATAAATGAAGGATTTGGCTCCTAGCCTAATTCAATTAGTTTCCTTTCTGTATTCTCTTCTCTCGCGCGTGGAGGCTTTCTGAAACTGAAACCTGCGAAGTAACGTTAGAAGGGGAAGGTGTTGAGTCACTTTCTGCTGGTGAATCGCACTTTCAGGGCTAAATGGGTAGGTAATTTTTCTCACTCTTTATACAGTTGAACTCGCTTAAAACGAGCCCTGATTTAACGAGAGCCCGGATTTAGCGAGGAAGTCAGAGATATTTGGTAGGTTCAATGTTAAATCTATGGGAGAATAACTCGCTTTTAACGAACAAACCCCGCTTAAAGCGAGCAATTTTTCTGTGATTCATAAAATTTCTGTTGATTTCCAGCTAAATTTATTCTTTTTTGAGAAAATTTTCTTTAACATTTCGAAGTCAACCGAGAACAAGCACTGACAGCAACTTTTTAAATTTGTGGTGTAAAGAAGCATTTTAAAATTATGTATATGTGTGTGCATGTGTATTCTTCAACAAGCAACGATAAAATTAAAAATTAAAAAAAAAAACCGACTGAGTCGCAACTGTAGAATCAAGAGGGGAAAATTGAAAATCCTTTCAAAAGCCTTTTTATTAAAGATCAATGTCAAGTATTTTATTTGCTACTCGTGGTACCCGCACGGCTTTGCCCGTAGTTGAAAATTAAAAGGTCATTCGGCTCGCTTGTATATTTACAAATAATGGATGCCGAATTTCTCGCCAATTGGCTATGTTCATTCGCTCTCCCATTCCACGTCGTGATAATTTCGTAATTTACTCGTCCGTCTTATGATAATTTTGCTCCGGAAAATGTTCTTAAAATTGAAATAGAAAAAGAACAAAATCGAATTTTCGAAAAATCGCTTCGAGGTGCACATTCCCATGCTACAAACTAACTTTGTGCCAAATTTTATGAAAATCGGCTGAACGGTCTAGGCGCTATGCGCGTCAGAGAGATCCAGACATCCTCCAGACAGAGAGACTTTGAGCTTTATTATTAGTAAAGATTAAATAGGAACTGGCAACAGATAAAAATTTTAAATCATTGCTTTTGATTTCCTTGTCGTCCAACAATGAATTCGTTATCAATCGCGTGAATAAAGGCTTATGCAACATTCAAACAGCGTCCGCACATCGCGTTCGCCGCGTCAAGCGGACACACTTACGTTTTCCGAACAGGGGAAAGCATTCATACATTCGAACGCGCGTAAAGCACATGTCGTTATCGCACCTAATAGCGAGAGCGCGCTCATCTCGTGGAGACCAATGAAATGCGACTCCCACGGACGTCAGAGCCGTCAGATATCTGGCACGTCGACGGGTCTTGCACAATACGGCTTGCTGTCATGGCAACGCCGGGCAAAAACTGATTTAGGAAGAAAAGTATACGTCGGTGACGGATGTGCGGACGCAATGTGAATGTTGCATTAGCCGTTATTGAAATCTGCTTTGAAAAAAGGTTATAATTCGAATTCTATGAAACATGGAAGTTCCAAACACATTCTATCAGACGCGCAAAAAAAAATTCTCTTTATTTTGGTAATAAATTTTAAAATTTTTAACTATGTTTTCTCTAAAAAAATCTCGAAAAACCTTGTAGAGGTTTTTAATTAATATCTTCGTTAATTAATGTCATCCAAAGATGCAACCTAGCTAAGAACACTCTCGATCAACTCTCCTTCCGAACATTTTTTTTTTTTTTTTCAAATCGGTCCATCCGTTTAGGCGCTAGAGTGCCACAGACAGACACACACACGTACACACACACAGGGCCGCCGACAGGATTTATGGGCCCCTATGCAACTTTCTTCAGGGCCCCTAACTTTTTACTAAATTTTTAACCTCCTATTTTTATTAGGCACCGTTTTCACATAAATATTTAAAATTTATTTGCGATTTTTTACTTTTTTGGAGGAGGAGGGATATCAGGAGAGTGATGCAGGGATCTCCTTTGGGTTGAGGGTAGAATATTTCCAACTTTAGGGGGTCCGGGGGTTTCTCCCCCCGGGAAATTTTTTGAAAAAAACACTAAAAATTTCTGCATTTTGAGGCCTTATACGGGATAATAGGAACTACAAAAACATGAGGAAAGAAAAAAGGAAAACAAAAAATTTCTTAAACTTTACTCTTTTGCAAACTAAGACAATACAAAACACAAACTGCTCGTGGTTCGACAAATCGTAGATATTAATCGACAGAGAGGAAGAGCGACGAGGGAGAAACGATGACGCATTGTCACTTGCTCACATCGACTATCGGTATAATTAGTTTTCTATCATCTCTTATCAACTCACCAACAAACGGAACACTGAATTAACTGAAAAACGATCAAGATTAAAATATGTTTTAAAAGAAATGGTGGAAATAACAGCCTAACCATTTGGACAAATATACTTTATACAACTGATGGGAAATAAAATTGAAGCACTTTTCAAGCAGTATCAGAAACTTTTTAAATTATTTTCAAGGCCTCTAGAACAATTAAAATTATTCAAAGCAGTTCATTTGTACTTTCCAATCTCTGACATTTTAATACTTGATCGTATAAGTGATCGAGCCTGATCACTTTCACTGAATTCACAACGATTGAAAACTAATAATCTTAACTATTAATCTTAACTCTAGGAGAAAAACTTCCTTCAAACTAAATAGTTTTTTTAAGGGGGGGGGGATTTATCTTTATCTTAGGCCCGCTTCGCGGGCCCCTGTGCAATGCATAGGCCTGCCCCCCCCCCCTCTCGACGGCCCTGCACACACACACAGACACGTCAAACTTATATCCCCCTTCCATTGTGTGCCGGGGGTTAAAAAGAAACAGATAATCAGACAGTTCAAAGCAAATTATTCAACTCTTTGGTATTACACAGAGATTAAAAAGGAGAAAAAAAACGACTTGATGGATTTTTATGATTTTTTCCCGAACTCGTTTTTTACGAGCACTCGGTTATAATGAGCTCGTTATTTCTTTTAACAAATATCTTCAAGAAAGTTGGCTTTTGAATGTAAATGTTTTCAATCGTAATTTTAGTAGAACGATTCATGTTACCTTCTCAACCTTGAAAGCTGTTCGTATTCAATGGGTATGTAAGTTGATGTTTCGTAGCCTTTGGTCAGAATGTGTATCCCGAATCCCGTATCGTATCACATACGCAAGTTCAAAACTTTTCACTTTCGGTCAAACTTGGGTTTATAAATCAGGCTCTATGTTTTAGTAAAAGGATTTCATTTGGAAACTATCATAACATGAAACATGGCAAGTTGGCTCAAAATTTCCCATTGTTGGAATTACAGTAGCCATTTTTACTCTTATAATTTTTTATTTCAGTGGAACATTTGTTGTTTTTAATGAATTGATGAGGGGGCCCCGCCCCCTCCTCGTTTCGCTCGCCAACCCCTCCCCCCCATCGCCATCTACGGTGGCTCAATGCCACCTGCGTCGATTATTTGATGATTTTAATGCTTTTACCCGGTTGTGTGTTCTAAGACCCTTATATATATATATATATATATATATATATATATATATATGATAATAAAAGTGAAAAATATTGAAAAGACCACACCAAGAGCCCATAGATGCGCAACGCAGCAAAACTAAAAAGCCAAGTAAATATAAAATTAAGCAAACAGAATTACAAATATTAAACAAATTATAAATAACAAATGATGATAAAAAGGAAAAATGCAAACAGCTATTAAGTAGGAATAGAAAAAGAGTGAATCCAGAGCTCATCAGCCGTGGAGGATTCATTAATTATGGTCAAAAGACCAAAATTTTAACTATAAACTAGAAGAGAATGCTTAAGCTCCAGTACATGTAATATAGAGTAACAATGGGCAAACGTACCACTTGCTAAACTAAAAACAATAAACTAGAGCTCAAACCTAAAACTAAAAGCAGGGGGTTTCGCTTCGACTAATTAGGAAAACAAGTTCCGATAATTAGCCTTCCACGGGACAGTAGCTGCCAATAACAAAATTGTCTTACCTTGAAATCCGCGTAAACAAATCCTGTCCATTGCTCAGCCTGATAAAAAAGCCAATCCATTCGTCAACAAAACATTAAAAATATAAAAACACATCCGGAAATCGGTCCAAAGACATACCAGGTCGCCTGTTTCGCACATGTAAAACTTATCCACCACGGTGATTCATAAAAAAAAATGGTTTGTCACGGTTGTATCATACATTTACACAGTTAAACAGTTTCAAAAGAAGCGAAATGTTCATCGAAGGCTATACTTAAGCAGATGTTTTCAACTAGATTTTTAGGGAAGTTATTATAAAAAAGTAAGTTTTTGAGTACTGAAATTTCTTGCTTAAATGCAGAAATGGTATTGCAAATTCTTTTAATTCTGATAGCTTGCGAAACAATAATGCCAATAAAAACCTTTTGACTTAGGCAGGAGGAGAAATCTTGTAAACTGTTAACTGTGAAATTGAATTCACGTCTTTTATCATAGATTGTAGTGGAACAATTTGAGTCAATGTTGATATCCAAGAAATTAAAGCTATTATGATTAGAATTGGTCTTTTTGAGCGTTAATGAACTATGATAAATAGTTTTGCTGAGTTCAGAAAAATTAGGAAAATTTATGCACAAAAGGTCATCAATGTATCTGCAACAAAGAGGTGTAGAGGAAGGATTGTCAATTAAATATTTTCGTTCATAATATAAAAGAAAAAGGTTGGCTAATGTAGAGCTAAAATTAGCTCCCATTGCTATGCCATTAATTTGAAGAAAACATGAATTACCATTTTTGAAAAAATTATTGAAAATACAAAATTTAAAAAGACCAAGAAAAAACAATTCATTAAAATCAAGGGAATCCTTGACTGAATTAAAAAGTTCTGAAACAGAGGAAAAAAATTCAATGAGTGGGATATTGGTGAAGAGGTTTTCAAAATCAAAAGTTTCTAAGTGATTTATATCAAGCATATTAAGTAAATTGATGACTTCAACACTATTATTAACAATCCAGAACCAATTCATTTGTTGAAGTTTAAGTTGTTCAAGAATTTTTTTGAGAAACTGTTCAAGCTTTACACTCAGATTTTTTCCAATGGTGTTGGTGGCAGAGCAAATAAAGCGAAATCCAACAGGTGTTTTATGAAATTTTGGAATTGCATATAAGTAAGGTAAGTTAACAGAATCGGGACGTGGCAATTTAAAAAGTTTGTAAGCAGCAGCAAATTTTTTGATGATGGAGGATTCATTAAGTTTGGAGGAAACATAAGTGGTGGTTTTTTCTAGTTCATTTTTCAAAATATTAGCATATAATTTTTTGCAGCGAAACACTTTTAAAGACATGTCAAGTCTTCCACGTGCTTGAACTGATTTTAGCCTAGAATTTTTGCTAAATTAGAAACCCTTATGTATCCTGTTCTAATTAATTGAGAAAACTATAACAAACTTCATCCTGTGCAGAAAAAACCTTTCACACGGCATAGAATGTTATGGGGTGTGAGAAATCTTTTATGTCCTTATTTTAGGCATTTTATATTAAATTTTACCTTAAAAAGTTATTTTCAAAAAAAAAAAAAACTAATTCGAAGTTTAAGGAGAAGAAAAAACTTCGAGGTGCAAACTCCCGGGGTCCGAAATAATTTTGTACCAAATTTTAAGACTATAGGTGTTATGGGGTCAACTGAACCCGGGACAACCTGACAACCACCGACACAATTTCACGATTTCTTTTTCCCTTACTTTTTTTAAACTATAGGGACTTTGTACTGTGTAGTCTTATGGATTTTTCCTCTTCCATGCAGTACGTGCAATAAAAATTTAAAGTTTTACGGTTAGCACGGTTATATAATTGCTGAAAAAATATTTTCGTATTTTCACAGTACTACTGTGCAATTTAAATGGGGTTGTTTCCTTCAGTCAAAAGTACTACTTTTAGTCACTGAAACTGATAGAACGAGTAACAAAAATAACATGGACCCCAGAAAATACTTTGACTTTCCCAACAGTTATTTTTTAACTAATTTTTTAAATGTCCGACTTTGAAAACAAGGCGTGGTCTTTATGACGTCAGAAATGATGCGATTTGGCGCATCTTTCTACCACGTTTCCACGTTATGATAATCAAGTAGCGAATTAAATATCGTGCTCTACGCTTACTATCAACCCTATCGTTGCCTATACACGTGACTAAAGATGCGAATTAAATATTTTGCTCTGGGAATGGCAACACAGAATGGCATTTCATCATTTGTGATGTCACACGACAGAAACGTAAACAATGAAAGCGCACCGATTAAAGTAATTTTTTAAAAATATTAAACTTGAAGAAATTATTTAAAAAATGGTTAGATAATATGTTTTTAAGCATGTTCTTTCAGAAAAAATACTTTTAAAATATTGGAAACGACCCCATTGAAGAAAATCTCCTACGGTATTCTGTTGCTACCAAACATTAAGAAACCATGAAATTAAGATTAAGAAACATTAGAAAACCATTTTTTACCATGTCCGATTTTGAAAATGAGGCGTGGCCTTTATGACGTCACAAGTGACGTATTTTGGCGCGTCGAATGTTGCGCGTTGAATTATTTAAACTAGTATGTTGTGGCCATTACGAAACTTTCTTCTATATTTTTCCTTTTTCTGATCCCTCCCCATGCTTGACGAGGAAGCAATATTCCTAACAAAAACAAAATTACACATGCAAAAACTTGACTACCATCCCAATGTCTGAATTATTGTAAAAACAAAACAAAGAGCGAAAATTGAAAGTTACTTTAAAAGCCTTGCTTGAATTAATTACAAATATTTTATTTGTTAACAAACATAAGATGGCAACAGTTAAAAATTTTAAATCATTGAGATAATATTTCCGATCATTTCCATTCAATTAAAATCACGAGAAATACGCAGATGACAATCTATTACGATTTATCTTTCTTATTGCTGCATTAATAAAAATATTTTTATTCGCAAAAAAAAAAAAATCAACACCTCATGGAGCGATCGGCGTCAAAATTGAACCAAAGCCTGTTTACATATGGATTCACATATATTCCAAATTTCAACCAGAACGTAGCATTACTTCTTGAGATAGGGCACTCACAATGGAAAAAAAGAACGGGTGATTGCGCTACCTCCTTTTTAGCTGTCGACACAAAAATAAAATCAGTTCTTATACCCACTAAGGGCTACTTGCCGATAAATTTTTCTTTCATTCCGTTCATTATTTCTTGAGATACAGCAGTCACAATTGACGACAAAAAACGTTCTATAGCTCAACCCCCGTTTGAGTTATTGACACCAAAATTGAATCAGCACCTGTTCCTGTTAATGGCAATATATGGACCAAATTTTGTTTGATTCCGCCAGTTACTTCCTGAGGAATAGCAAGCACGCGTAACTCGAAAAACGTCCCATTGCTCCACCCCCCTTGGAGGAATTCGCGCCAAAAACCAATGGGCACAAGTTCACATAGGGGCACATACGTGTACTAAATTTCGTTCGATTTCATGCGGTAGTTTTTGTTGTAGAGCGGCCACAAAAAACTGGTCACACACAGACGTGACACACATACACACACACACACACATACACACACACACAGACAGACAGACATTTTCCAAAAATGGTCGAAATGGACTCAGCACACCTCAAAACGTTCGAATCCGTCAAAATTCGAAATTCGAAAATTTGCACGAATCCAATACTTTCTTCTATATATTAGATATAGAAGAAAGTAAAAATGGTGAAATCCAATGTTTTTAAGCATGCTCTTTCAGAAAAAAATACTTTTAAAATTTTGGAAACGACCCCAATGGCACAGTATAGGTTACAAACCAGTGGCGCACACAAGGGAGGGGTCCAAGGAGAGGGGCGGACCCCTCCCATAGGTCTTGCTTTTTTTTCCTTATTGATTACGATTATATTGTATTTTGTACGTAGAATAATTTGAAACAAAGGTAACAATAACTTCAGTTCTAATATGTGAAAAAGTAAAATCCTCATGTTAAAAGATTTTTACTTTCTTCTATATCTAATATATAGAAGAAAGTATTGGATTCGTGCAAATTTTCGAATTTCGAATTTTGACGGATTCGAACGTTTTGAGGTGTGCTGAGTCCATTTCGACTATTTTTGGAAAATGTCTGTCTGTCTGTGTGTGTGTATGTATGTGTGTGTGTATGTATGTGTGTGTGTCACGTCTGTGTGTGACCAGTTTTTTGTGGCCGCTCTACAGCAAAAACTACCGCACGAAATCGAGCGAAATTTGGTACACATATGTGCCCCTATGTGAACTTGTGCCCATTGGTTTTTGGCGCGAATTCCTCCAAGGGGGGTGGAGCAATGGGACGTTTTTTGAGTTACGCGTGCTTGCTATTCCTCAGGAAGTAACTGGCGGAATCAAACAAAATTTGGACCATATGTTGCCATTAACAGGAACAGGTGCTGATTCAATTTTGGTGGCAATAACTCAAACGGGGGTTGAGCTATAGAACGTTTTTTGTCGTCAATTGTGACTGCTGTATCTCAAGAAATAATGAACGGAATGAAAGAAAAATTTATCGGCAAGTAGACCTTAGTGGGTATAAGAGCTGATTTTATTTTGGTGTCAAAAGCTGAAAAGGGGGTGGCGCAATCGAATGTTCTTTTTTTTCATTGTGAGTGCCATTTCTCAAGAAGTAATGCTACGTTCTGGATGAAATTTGGAATAAATGTGAATCTATTTGTAAATAGGCGTTGTTTCAATTTTGGCGCCAATCGCTCCATGGGGGTCTGATTTTTTTTTGTGTTAATAAAAATAGCTTTATAAATGCAACAATAAGAAAGATAAATTACAATATTCTCGTCTGCTTATTTCACGTGATTTTAATTTTCGGGAGATAATCGGAAATGTTATCGCAATGATTTAAAATTAATAACTGTTGCCATTTTATGTTTGTTAACAAATAAAACATCTAATTAATTCAAGCAAGGCTTTTAAAATAACTTTCAAGTCGTTCTTTGCTTTGCTTTTGCGGGAATTCAGGAATTCGGACGGTCGTCAAGTTTTTTTTTTTTTTTGCTGGGAACATTGCATTCTTTTCAAGCATAGGGATTGATCAGAATTCACAAGAAAGATATAGAAGAAAGTTTCGTGATGGCCACAACATACTAGTTTAAAATATTGTGCACTTTTCTCATAACGAATTGCTTATAAGAAGCAGAATGGTGATTATAAATGAATGCACTGCAATAACCATGTTTTTAGTTTTGTAATTGCAGATTACTGAGAGATCAGAGAAATGAGATTGTATGAACTTGAATCCATTTTTACTTTCTTCTATATTTAATATATAGAAGAAAGTATTGGATTCGTGCAAATTTTCGAATTTCGAATTTTGATGGATTCGAACGTTTTGAGGTGTGCTGAGTCCATTTCGACCATTTTTGGAAAATGTCTGTCTGTCTGTGTGTGTCACGTATGTGTGTGACCAGTTTTTTGTGGCCGCTCTACAGCAAAAACTACCGCATGAAATCGAATGAAATTTGGTACACGTATGTGCCCCTATGTGAACTTGTGCCCATTGCTTTTTGGCGCGAATTCCTCCAAGGGGGTGGAGCAATGGGACGTTTTTTGAGTTTTGCGTGACTGCTATCCCCCGGAAGTAACTGGCAGAATCAAACAAAATTTGGTCCATATGTTGCCTCTAACAGGTACAGGTCCTGATTCAATTTTGGGGTCAATAGCGCAAACGGGGGTTGAGCTATAGAACGTTTTCTGTCGTCAATTGTCCTGTATCTCAAGAAATAATGAACGTAATCAAACAAAAATTTATCGACTAGTAGCCCTTAGAGGGTATAAGAAACGATTCTATATTGGCGTCAGCAGCTGAAAAGGGGGTAGCGCAATCGAACGTTCTTTTTTTCCCATTGTGAGTACAATATCTCAAGAAGTAATGCTACGTTCTGGATGAAATTTGGAATGAATATGAATCCATAATTAAAAAGGCGTTGATTCAATTTTGGCGCCAATCGCTCCATAAGGGTAGGGGGGGGGGCTGATTTTTTTTATTTGTGTGAATAAAAATAGCTTTATAATTGCAACAATAAGAAATATAAATCGTAATGGAGTGTCGTCTGCGTTTATCTCGTGATTTTAATTGCATGGAAATGATCGGAAATATTATCTCAATGCATGAAATACACCACCAGTTGAGTCAATTCCAGCCGAGGACTGAGTTTCGTGCTTATTAGCACTCATCAGCCCGGCATGGGAGTGACTGAGCTGGAGATGGAAAACTCTTAGCAGACTCTCTCGCAGAGAAAGAATTCTCGCAGAAACTCTCGCAGAGGTTTTCCACCTCCAGCTCAGTCACTCCTATGCCGGGCTGATGAGTGCTAATAAGCACGAAACTGCTGTCCTCGGCTGGATTCGACTCAGTTGGTGGTGTATTTCATGTGTTTCTGCCTTAACCCTAGGGCGGTAACTTACTGAATATATTATCTCAATGATTTAAAATTTTTAACTGTTACCATCTCGTGTTTGTTAACAAATAAATGTTTTATTATTTTAAGCAAGGCTTTTAAAATAATTATCAATTTTCATTCTTTGCTTTGCTTTTGAGATAAATCGGGAATTAGGATGGTCGTTAAGTTTTGGCGTGTGTAATTTTTTTTTGTTGGGAATATTGCTACCTCGTCAAGCATGGGGAGGGATCATAATTATACGAAAGATATAGAAGAAAGTTTCGTGATGGCCACAACATACTAGTTTAATTATGAGAAAAGTAAAAGCATAAATTATTTTGCTCTCTGGTCATATATTTAAGTATATTTCATTAAATATAATGCTAATTATTTATTCATTAGTTTATTTTTTATCGTTTCTCGTTCCCGCGAATCGAAGAAATCAAGTCAATATGTTTGATGGCGTATTGGGGTATGATATGAGAATGAAGTTTTCGATCTTGGACCCTCCCCTTGCAAAATTCCTGTGTGCGCCACTGTTACAAACACTTCAATGTAATTGTATGTATGATTTGTATGCATATCATACATACTCTTCATCTGAAAGAGCTTTCTTTGAAACATGGCGATTGTTCTGAAGAAAAGAATATTCAATCATGTAGACACTTTTGCTCTGTGAAATTGAAAATATTGTTTAAAAAAAAAGAAAAAAAAAAAAGTGTCCCTTTCGTTTACATAAAAATAAGCTAAAAAGTGGGTTTCCCATTTGCAATTTTAAAGTTGATGCGTATTTTACTATTAGGAAAAATATTTACAGTATTTAATCAAGGAAAGCAAAATTTAAGAAATACTAATGGCCTTACTTGGGAAAACCTAATTACAGTAGAATCTCGAAAATCCGAGTCTCAAAAGTCCGAGGTTCCGCTTAATTCGAGCTATCAAAAAGTTTGATTCTTTCCCTCGCTAGTAGGAATGATTTTTTTCCCTCCGTTTTTTTGATGGAGCAACTACATTTTGGAAAAACACATATTTTGGCATATTCCCTTTTTAGATGTCTTAAAAGAAAAGGCAGCGAAAAATTTAGTAACGATATTCCTTACTAATTTTCTTTACACTTTAGTTCCTTACACATTTTTAGAGTAAAAGAAAACGATCTGGTGTGTAAATTATATTAGGTTCTTTCTTGTACGCCTATTAGTAACAAACACTTTTAATAGCTAAAGATGATTTCTGTCATCAACAAATTAATGGTTTTTACTTATTATAAAACTTCTTTAACTGCTTATACAGTGAAGTCATAAAGAACGATTGGAACGGCTGTGTCCCCAGCTAGCACTCTTTGAGAGACGTGAAATTTTAAATTGACTAAAGTCGAAATAATTCAACGAAACTAATTGAAATGAACTCGGGGGTAGACTAGTTGGATTTTTTAGTTGCTCACGAGTTTAGTAGACATCTTGAATCACTTTTGAAAATAAGAGTTATCGGTTACTAAAATGGAAAAATAGGTGAAATCTTTTCATCCCTACAATATTCCCTGTATACTTTGTACTGGGAACTGAAAGATATGTACGCCCTTTTGTAGTCCAAATAGTGAAAAATTGCAAAGGATAAGATTTTTCCGGATAATCCGAGTTTTCAGTAATCCGAGGTGGCGTCAGCCCCAATTACCTCGGATTTTCGAGACTCTACTGTATGTGATTTCACTTTACACTTGTTTTAGCCCGGTCCTAATTTCAAAAAAAAAAAAAAAAAAAACTCATTAAAATTTAAAAAAATAAAAGCGCATTTTCATTTTTTCCGTAACTTAATAAGAATGCGTAACATCCGAAACTTTCTTCGCCATGCATTATTCATCTCATCATTCTCCATAACACATTCTGTTCGGTAAACCAAAACGACCTATTTCGCGACGTCGCACGAGCGTATTCCTAGCGAGTTTCTGATCCTCCGGTCAAAACAACCCTTTTCTCTTCCCTCGCGGCGGGAAGTCAAGGACGGGTCGGGTCACTTCTCTCTGCTTACTTTTAAAACTAACTCGTCTTCGATCATTTCAAATTGAGGATTCTGTGATCGCGAAATCTCTTTTGTTTGGTGCCATGGCATCACAGGATGACAAGGAAGACCATTTGCAAGAAGTCCCCTTGCATGGAGAGGATATCGTTGCTGGAAGTGAGCAGATCGAATCGGATTCGAATACCACGTGTTGTGCCCCAGGTAAGTCCCTTTCCTTTTGCTTCTTTATAGGCAGGGGCGCCTCGAAGTTAAAGATTTTTGGGAGGGCAATTCCAAATTTTGCCGAATGCTGATAATTCACCGAATCGTTTGACAAAATTTGCCGGAAAAGGACATTTTTGAAAAGTCACATTGACCTTCTATCCTCCCCCCCCCCCTTTTGTAGGAAGTACAGGGTGAGCACAAACGATGGATTCGATTTCAAAAAAATCATATTTTCGAAACCGCTGCAGTCATTATTACAATAAGTGATACATGAATGTAAAGAGAAATATAGAGAGGTTGAGAATCCCTGTTTTAGAAGATATCTAAACTGTCAAATTTCAAGACAGAGACCAAAATACTCTCGACCCCCCCCCCCCTTAAACAACATCTGAGATTCATCCCCAGGGCCAACGAAAGACCGCAGAAACTAAGGGTCTGACACCTGAGGGGGCGGTGCACATCGAAGTAGTATTTGTTGCAGGGGTGGAGGGGGCTTACTGGGCTGTCAACAAACCCTGTTCGTTCTTGTTCGGCAGTTTTATGCGGCCCTACGTTCAATAGAGCTTTGACCTAGGTCAAGCTTGTTCTGTAAAGACGTAAAAAAATAAATAAATAAATAAATAACGAAAAATCGAAGGGGGAAAAAATTTGAATTTTGACATCTTGTATTCAAATTATATTTTTCGCAATCACGAGTGTGTGTGCGTAGGTGTGTGTGTTTGTGTCTGTGTTCAAGCATGAGTGTGTGTGTGCGTGCGTGCGTGTGTGTATGTTTGTGTGATTGTGTGTGCGTATGTGTGTGCATGTGTGTGTTTGTGTAGGTGTGTATGTGTACGTGTGTGCGCGTGCGCGTGTGTGTGTGCGCGTGTGAGTGTGTATGTATACGTGTGTGCGCGTGTGTGTGTGGGTGCGCGCGCGTGAGCGTGTATATGTGTGTGTGTATGTGTAGGTGTGTATATGTATGCGTGTGTGAGTAGGATATAGGGCAGACGGTTTTCGCTAGAGGAGCAGCATCGTGAGGCCGGTCGACGGTGGTGCTGCAGAGGGAGGCGGGGGGGGGGGGGAATAAAATCATAGGAATTCAAAACAGTCAAATGAGAACAATCAGCAATGTGATTGCTCAAAAAGTCATTTATAATAACAGGGGTGCCTATCCCCCCTAAAGGCTAGGGCGCACGCCCCTGTTCAAAATTACGGAATCCCGCCTCCAAAAGTAAGAGCCCCCCCCCCCCTCTCCTCCAAAAATGAGAAATGCCCGTCAAAACAACCCCTTTTAAAAATTTCAGTGCCGCAGTCTGCGCCATGAACCCTCCCCCCTGGTGGGAACCCTTGGTAATAATACAAGTCGGACAGGGGCCCTCTAGATTCAGGGCCCTGTGCGGCTGCACGGACTGCGCAGCCCTGGAGCCGCCCCTGTTCAAAACGGTATTGCGATGGTAAGCCAACTAAGCACCAATACTTTTCCCTTCTCAAATACGCAGACACTTTCAAAATCAAAGGCAAAGTTACTTGACCCGAACTCATCGATAAGTTTGGAAATTGAAAGAAATGTCAATTCATCATCTTCTTCGTCTTCTTTTTTTTTTTTTTGAACTTCTTGGTTTCCCCCCCCCCCCCACATTTTATTATTATTATTATTATTATTTTTATTTTTATTTTTTTATTTAAATTATTTTCTCTTTTGAAAGACAGGGCAGCTGCCCCGAATATGTTGCTTTAATTTACCTGCATCATCTCCATCCTCTTCTTTTTAACAGAGCTTTGTGAAAAGGATTCTCTTTTAAATTTCGAATATTTTGCTGTTATTGTGTTTGTGTTCAGGAAAACTGATGTAAATAGCGGATATAATAATACGATCAAAACCTGTTTCTACGACATGTGTTTTAATGAATCTTCAAAAAGCTCATTTCTTCTTTAAATTGAAATTGAGGAAATAATGAAAAGAAAGATAAGGAAATTACTTGGTATTTTTAACAATGAACTTTCCTTTCGTTATCAACAGTTATTTTCCTCTTTTCCAACTTTCTCTCTCCTTCTGCTCTCTCAAAAGCGTTTATGTTCAATAGTTTTTCGCTACTCGATTTTCTTCCAGGCAGAGCACCCTGTCCTGTCTTGGCGAGAAGCGAACGCGCAGTGGCGTAGCGATAAATTTTTCATGGAAGGGGAGGAGGGGGGGGGGGGTCATAGTAAAATTTTTCGAAGTTAAAGACCGAAAAGCGCATTTTTAGGCCCTTGCATGTGTGTTCATCACTGGCGACTCGTGGGAGGGGCCAGAGGGGGCCCGGGCCCCCAGACAATTATTTATAACCTTTAATTTATTTAATTTTTTTTTTTTTTTTTTGTGCGTACGGGCTTGAAATTAAAAAGAAAAAAGGATTGTACCGTATTTTCCAGCGTATGTTACGCGGATTATCTGTTAAAAAAGTAAAATGAGATGCGGATTATCTGTGTGTGTGTGAGTCAACACTCTCAACACCAACGCATTGAACTTCAATATTTACAGCAGAATTCGCCGAGACCGATACCCTGCCTGTAGGTTGTTTATTTTACATTGCTTGAATGTTCTTACACGATTCAGTCTATGTAAAATAAACAACGTCATTTGCAAAAGATTAGATCTTTTGCTTTTTCCTTGACTCTTTGTCTTCAAGTAATTAGCGTACTGTAACGACAATTTAGAGAAGAAATCTTTTTTTTTTTTGAGATTTTTTTAAACATTAGTTTTGAATATACCTCAAAAGTTATTTCTTTTTTTTTTCACGTTTTAAATTTAGTTGCTAAAATTGTTATGTTAAATCAAAACTTCATTTTTTTTTTGCATCGTATTATCCGATGATTATACGCCGCCGCGGATTATACGATTTTTTTTTCTTCAGGCCGATTTTAGGACAACAATTTTGAAAAAAAATTCCAGGGGAGAGGTCCAGAACCCCTTCTCGTAAAAATCTTCAATGTTTGTCTACAATTGCGTTTTCGGAACTGCAATTTCGAAAAATTGGAGGAGGTGGGAGTAGGAATTGATTGCTATTTATTTATTTGTCAAAAAAAAAAAAAAAGAAAAGAAAAGAAAAAAAAACTATCGGGGAGAGTCCCGGAGCTCCATCCCTACCCTAACGTCAACAAATATGGCCTGTAATCGCGTATTAAGGCTTCATTTTCTACAAATTTCCGCAGAGTCCCATGTACCACCAAATACCGTCTAAAATTGCGTTTTTAAAACTACAAGTTTCAAAATTGAGAGAGATTTGATGAGCAAATCAAATCAATCAAATGGATGAGATTTTTTCCTATTGTGCCCCCCCCCCCTACCATTAAAAATTATTTTCTAGTTGCGCCACTGTTGTGTGTTGTATTGTATGTACGTGTGTGCATTGCAACACAGTTACAAGATTATTTTTTTATTTAAAAAATGTCTTCCTATTGTTACACAGAAATTATTACTTGCTTTAAATACTGCTTATGTAGTTTTAAGGAAAATGTGACAAGTTATCAATAATTTGAAGAATATAAAAAGAGTGCAATACTTTTTTTATTTGCCTACATAATCTGAATATGGCCCATGGGACAAGGCAGATTCATATGCAGAAGGGTACACCCGCATATAAATCTCAGAACAGATTGATATAGCATTAGCTAAACCTTATTTTGGGGAAATTTGTGATTGTAATTGTACATTTAAGTATTTTTATAATGTCCGGAACTTGATTAAATATTTCCGTAATGATAACACTGCTTGTTTAGTATGTCCTTTTCTGCAGGCATAACAAGTAACTTAATCGCCCTGTTTTATGAAACTGATCTAGCGATGTTCATGGGTGAAAGACTTGGGCCGTCTTAGAACGTGATGGGTCCCTCGACACAAACACACATTATTGAGGCCTGTCATAAACATTCCCCTTTTTATACTGCCATACCCTGACGACCCCCAGGGTCAAAAACCTGGTGGGATGGGTCGGGTAGGAGTTTGGCAGCCCCGTAATTTTTTTTTTTTTTTTCCATACTCATGTATCAATACAAAGAGAGAAAGTGGACTTAGCTTTCTCGCTTCTGGGAGTCATTAAAGTATTGGCAATATAAACTTAATGGTAAGATTAACATTAAGTCTGAAATAGGGGGTTCAGGGGGCCTCTCCCCGGAAAATTTTCGAAATTGTAGTCTTAAAAACTCAATTTTAGGCAATATTTGGTGATGTTAGAGGAGCGTAGGTTCAGGGTTTCTCCTGTTGCAATTTTTCGGAAGTGGAAATCCAAAAAAAAAACAGAATTTTAAATTATCTTTGAGTATATGCTATGAAGAGCGGTTCCGGGGGCTCTCCTCTGAAATTTTTAAAAAAATATTAGCTCTGAAAACGCAGTTTTAGAAAATCTTTGGTGATTTTAAGTCGAGATAGATTCCGATTTCCGAGGCCATCCACCAGAAAATTTTCAAATTGAAGCCTTTTTTGGTAAAGACTAGGGCACCGGCGTTACTCCAAAGTTAAGTTCCAAAAACGAAATTTTTGCTGACCTGCAGTGATGTTAGGAAAAGGAGTTTTCAGGAGGCTCACCCTGGAAAATTTTCGAAATTGAAGCACTAAAAACGAGATTGAAAACGTTCTTCATTGATGATGCCGAGAGAGAGGAGGGGACGGGGCACTTTCCCAGAAAATTTTTGATACTGTTAATTTAAAAACACAGTTTTAGACCATCTTTGGGAATGTTAAAAAAATGGGAGAGGTTCGAGTGCTTTCCTCCAGCAAATTTTCGAAATTGGAATTCTATGTTATGGCGGGAGTGGATTCGGCTGTTCTCTTATGAAGTTATTCAAAATTGAAGCCCAAAAATTTAAATTTTACACGATCTTCGATGATATTAGGAGGGGGGGGGGCGAGGAGAGGTTCTGGGGACCACTGAAATTCTTTCGACATTGGTTTTTATCAACTTATTTTCTTTTTAAACTGAGGGGTCCGAAACCGCGAGCAGGCACGTAGCTAGAACTTTGTTAAGGGGGGGGGGTCCAAGGGTGCACGAACTTCAAAAGAGGAGGCATGCTAAAGCAGAATTAGTAGCTGATAATTACACAAGACTAAGATAAATCCAATTAAAACTGATCATTAAAATATGATAATTAATTAAAATTAATTAAATAATTGAAATTAATAGAGTCATTAGTTAAAATTAGTTAACAAAAAGTTTATGTTAAGTGATAAATTAATTATTGTCAGTTTGTAAATTAACATTAAACTGAAGGTTATCACATACAAAGTTTCCAAATATGGGTGAACCTTTGTCCTGCTGAAAATAAGTGATATATTTTCTATTAATAAAAAGGGCACAATAAAAGAAAAACGGAAAACGAAAACTGTTCTGGAAATTACTTGGAAAATGCATGCGATAATTTAATAAAATATTAAAGCTTTGTAATATATTTCAACAAAATATGTACATTTGTACTTATGCCATTTTATTTGAAAACTAGAAAGTCACCCGTCAAGGCATGACGGGTGAAAATTGCTTCAACTCTTCTTCATTTGAACGAAGCAATTGCCTGTTTGGTGATATTTTGATAGTTGAAATTTTAACTCTAACACCAGTGCATTAACCCTAAACTCCAGTAGATAGCGTTCATTGTTTTCGTTTCTTCATTCCTCTGATATGACACAGTCTTACCAGTAAAACTGTTCAAGTTACCGGATCGAGTTCAGCCTTGTCACAATAAAGCCTTTCCTTGCATGTAAAACATTACCAAAACATATTATCGAATTACATATCATGCCGTGGTGCGAATTCATTGTTGAAACACGCGGGTTACTCGATCATCGGCATTATTTGTATGAGGATAAATAAATCTATATCTATGGAGTCGAATGTATAACTATATGAATGTTACATAAGGTAACCCTGTCCGATTTGAACAACATTTCAGGCAAAATCACACAACTCTCTCAACGAAAATATTAACAAGGTTTCATTTAAAAAGCTTGAATTGGTTTTTATTTATTTACATTTATAATATTCTTTTGATAACACGAAATAGAATGATATTTCCAATCTTATCCGTTTTCTAATTATCATTCCTAATCATCAATTAAAAGCTTGAACAAACTATTAACTCTTTGAGGGACGGAGGCTTCCTTTGTTGCAACCATTTTATATATATATATATATATATATTTTCTTTCTTCAGCCAACTGACACAGTGATTTCAGTTAGCTGGAAAAAAAAAGAGAAGCAAGAAATAAATGGTGTTCTCAAGTGAAGTCGCTATTCCTAAAAAGGGTGAAAGCTGTTCGAAAAAAATTTAAATATCGGAAAAGGCGTATTTTATCATTATTTTTTTCTTTCTAACGGGGCTGTGTTAGAGGCTTTAGCCTTTTGCGGAACAAGTGCGAACCAACGATATGGCATCCAGTCATTCATATGCCACCCTTAAGGCGCGGATGTGAATGTCACAGGAAAATTTGATGCCCAGTTTCCACCAGATGGAAACACCTGAGCTCTCTTCGATGCGAAACTGCAAAAGGAATTTAATTTTGTCAAGAGTATTCACAGTCAAACGACCTAAGGGATTTTTTACATGACGATTAATGGAATGTATACCTAATGAATTAAATTAAGCATCTGTGTAATTTTATTTTAACAACATGTTGTTAATTTTAACAACAGTACATATCATATTTTACGACGCAGGTAATGATTTTTTTTCTTCAATACGATGTTAGCAAAACACTCTATTGCAAGAAATAGTAAATATCTTTAGCTTGAAGAAAATAAGTGTTTAAAAAAAAGGCAATATATAAAAGAAAAGCTCAAAAACATTTACCTCGTATTCACCTTTTTTGTTTCTTTGCTTGTAACGCAGTAAATAGCGGTAATTTTCACCTAGTAATTTATAGTTAAATGCACATGCCTGTTTTTTTTTACGTTTAATGCTACCTTCACAATTTACTAAAGATGGATGCATAGATGCTAATAATTAAATAACTCCTTAGTACAAAGCCAGTGAATAACAATCAGAAAATGTGTTCCAATGATGCAAATACAAATATGTTTTATGGAACAACATCGAATAAGATTTTTTTTCGTCAATTAAAAACTAACTTTTTCTTTTGGGATCATAGAATCACAATTCAGTAAGATTTAAAAGTAATAATTTCTAATAAATTACTTATTACATGCCTTAATATGGCCGAACTTGTAATTTCATAAACTGATCACAGTAAAATATTCAAGTAATTTTCAATTTAATTTTTCTATACAATTTTTACACCGTAAAAAGTTTGCTACATCAACTTCAAGTTTTATTTATTCATTTATTTTATTTATTTTACCTTCAAACACGATTTTTTTTTTTTTTTTTTTGGGGGGGGGGGGGGCATTTAATATGTTCCATGATCATGCTTAAATATTGGGGGGAAAACATCAGTAAAAAATCTACGTAATTTGTTACTCAGAAAGGAGAGAGATGTTAAAAGTAATCTAAAAGTTCAAATAAAATTTTTATCAAAAAATAAAATGAATCTGAAATGAACCATGCCAAAAATATAAGAGTTAAAATGAAAAAAAAAATCAATAATTATTTTTCTCATCCTCAAACACACGAAATGTGTAGAATTTCTTTTTTCGCTGCTGGCTTAGAATCTAAAATTAGTTTTTAAATGGAAAAAACACATTAACACGTAAAATTGCTCGTATTATCAAGAAAACTTTAAAAGGGAGCACTACGACTTACCTAGTTTGGGTAAACTTAATTTTCTTTTGCATACAATTTTTTTGTTCAAGATATGTTTCCTATAAGTATGACGTAGATAAAAACTGCGTGTTAAAACAGAAAAGAATCGGAATTCAATTACTGATTCACCAGGAACGCACCTCACTCTGACTGTCTTCCGTACAACATGCGTCTACGAAATCCACGAAAATCCAAAAAGAAAAGAGAAAGAAATAAAGAAAACCACGCCAATGAGAATGTGGGATACGGCGGAAGTGGCAATAAATGCTTGTTTTTACTTTGCCAATGGCAATTTGATGGACCAAGGAGAGGGGCTGAATTTCAAGGTCACAGGACCCAGCTGGTTTGAAAGTCGAAAGGGACATTTCCCCGTTTCGGACGGAGTAGGTGACACAGCAAAAAACGGACGAAAATTGGGAACCTGCAGTTGTTGCACGAGGTTCTCGTGTTCTGAATTGACTCAAGCGCTGAGAAAATTGCCGATTACTGGGAATATTTAAGGGGAGAATGCTGCCTTTTATAAAATTATTGTCTTTCGGAAAATTTTTGTTGATGCGAGATGCAACAAC
Source organism: Uloborus diversus (assembly GCF_026930045.1). Lineage (NCBI taxonomy): Eukaryota > Metazoa > Arthropoda > Arachnida > Araneae > Uloboridae > Uloborus > Uloborus diversus. The sequence continues at coordinate 1,432,264 of NW_026557765.1, forward strand.
TGAGAAAAAAGGAGAGGAGTCTTTCGGGAAGGGGGGGGGGGGGGGTCCGGACCCCATGGACCCACCCCTTGGCTACGTCCTTGCCGCGAGTTTGTACAACGTACAGAATACTTTATGTTTCGTCAAAGAATGTTTGAAACTCACATTTCGGCGGCCTTTGGCCTTTGATTTGATAATCTTAATAATGTAGAGTCTTTCATGCTCCTCAATGATATTTTAAAATTGCATTTTTTAAAATAATTTTACGGAAAAAAATATTTTGTCACTTTTATTCAAATTGTCATAAACAGGGTCGCCGACAGCAAAAGGGGAAAAAAATGACATAGGTCAATGTTTTTCACTGGCCCCCTTCTACACCTTTCGCCATTAGGATATTTTACTCTCTGCACGAGTTCAATTCCGAGCCGAGCCCCTATTCTACAACTAAGCTGACATGACCTCACGTCGGTCCTTGATGTAAGTTGCATTTTAGAGCAATTTGAATTGTCATTAAAAAAAATAAAAGCGTCGAAGAAACCAAAAGTATTTTAACTTTTTACGACCGCTAAGGTTTCCCTGTTTTTTTTTGTTTTAATTTATTCATTTATTTTTTATTATACCATCAAAAATACATTGGCAGTCCCAGGGCCCGACTAACTAAAAGTAAGGCTCTAGGCCCACATTAATTTGGAGGCCCCCTGAATACAGTGGTTGATTTACCTTTTTAAAGCATGAATGCACCTTTGGACGCCTCTTTGTCTAATCACACAACTATGTACAAATCACTTATGTGCATTTATGAATCCCCTTTGGGCCCCCTCATAATCGTGACCAAGGAAATTCGTTACTGGCAGAATGATTAAAAATTCCCCTTTAAAAAAGTTTTTTCCAATTAAAAAGTCATATTTTTTTATTTATTTTTTAAAATACATGTATTTTTCATATCGTTGCAATGATATGCATAGTTCTTTGAAAGATGTGGAGCCCCTTAGGAATGGGGCCCCAGGCCTAGGCCGAGTCAGCCTGTGTGGTAATCAGGCCCTGGGCAGCATCATTTCAGAAATTCCCCCTCTGCCACCCTCTTGGTGACGGCCCTGCCTCCCTCCACCCGCAAGCTTTACCCCACGCGTAAAGAGGAGCTGATTCTGTGTTTTGCGAATTTGCGTTATTCTAAACACATGCGCGCAGAATTTATATTTTGCTGTTAGTAGACAGGCCCGAATTACTTTGCTGTTAGTTGATCGGCCCAAAGCATAATCGGCCCACTGGGGCAAATGCCCGGTTGCCCGTCGGCTGTATCCGCCACTGTTGTTCTGTAGGCGTTCATGTTAACCAGCAGGGCTTAAATGTGCACAAGAGATCATGGGAGCTCATCTCTTGCATTTCTTCTTTTCGAACGAATTTTTAGAAATTAAACGGTAAGCAGCGGAGCTTATCAGCAATGCTCTCCATCTACTTGTCTTTCCGTTATAGTTATCTGCTGGAAACTTTTGGCTAGTATTCAATTGAAGCTCGCTTCACTCGCTAATCGGCTGGGTTACAGTAACGTGGTCGCTTGGTGACCTAGATAGGCGATTAACAATGGGGTTGCAAGGATTATTTTACATTTAAAAGCAACTATGTATCAGCCATTGACTTTTTTTTTCATTTATCTGGTGAATATTTTAAAATAGAAAATCGCCCGTAAAGGTATGGCGGGTAAAAATTGCTTCTACACTTGAACGAAGCAATTGCTTGTTGCCGAAGCAATTGGCAATTTGTCAGAAAAAGCTCATCCGCCATTTTGGGTCACTTTTTTGGTAGTTCCTAGATCCACAGGATTTGGATCTCGGAAGCTGAAAATTTGCATAGGTTAGTTTCAAAGGCCGTATAATTTTTTCTACACCTCTATAAAATTTCATCCAATTCGGAGATGGTCGTGCTGGGACCACTAGGTCACTTATGGAATGACTTATAGCCACAGGCAAAGCGGCCAACTGCTACGAAAAAAATCGTAGTTTCTACGAATTACAGCTTCAAACTACGAAAGCGGGTCCAAAAATTACGATTTTCTGTTTTCCCAATTTATAATCCCCAAAACGCAAAAAACAGCATGAAAGCTAAAAATCAAACTTCTACACGTGTGCTGACGGTCTCTGCGCAACAAGCATCGCTCTTCGAAAGTTGCATGGTGTAAAGATGGATCGGTTTTTGGATCGCGACGCTGATCCAGTCATTGAATCTTCGGCAAAAAAGTGGAAAAACTGCCAAAAATTCTGTGAAGACTATAAAGTTTTTTATTCCATATTAATACTTTCTGTATCATATTTGAAATTTGTTAAGTACCATTGTTTTTTGTTCTTTATACTATTGACAATTCATCACTGTTTGAATCTGCCCCCCCCCCACTGCAAAATGTTGTTACGATTTTAGATTTTCAAACGTTGACAGCTCTAGCCATATGTATAGTAAAAGCTATTTGTACAATGCTGTATACCGTAGCTATATATTTTTTTACAAACTCTAAAATTAACTAGGGGACCCCACCCACCAGATGTGAGTCACCCAGGGTGGAATGCCCCTCTCATAAACGTTTATTCTAAAACCTATTGTCTTTGCGATGCAATTGGTATATGATACACTCCGGTGTGGCCAGTAAAATTTATTCTCTAGAATTTTCTTATCGTCTGCTTTTTTTTTCTTTTTTTTTTGCATTTATGAGTCTGTAAAACTTTTATTATCGTTTTTTTCCCCAATACTTTTATTATTTTTTAAAACGTATTTTTTAATATACAGTCTGACCACCGGTGAAATGCTAATCTTCGGTTTATGGGTGGAAATGGACGCATCTATTATTGTTCGGGGATGCCAGCTTTTGCAGATGTTATTCTCTGAATTAAGCATTCACACTGAAATCAAAATTAACGAAACACGCGCGGCCCTTTCTTTATCCCCCCCCCCCTCCTCTTATTCAGATAGACCGTTACCAACAGATAAACTCGTCTCATCGACACAGGCCCCGCAGCGCGGGGGGAGGGGGGCACATCCTTAAAGGGCCCAACAAATTGAAAAAACAAAAAAAAAACTAGCACTTAGACTTGTTAACGGTTCAAATATACACTGCTAGCCTCTAGAGAGGGGCCCTACAACTGGTTTTGTTGCAGTGGGCCCAAAATTTATAGATCCGGGCCTGCTTCCACAACCACAACAGTGGGCAGCATAATTTATTTGTAAATAATAAAACTCATCTTATTAAGGTTTTTTTTTTTTTTTTTTTTTTTTTTTAAATCAATTGCTTTTGTTTTGGCAATTTCTTTCGGATTGGATATTTGTACATTATTGTTTGATTACCGGGGGATCCTGCTGGTGTAAAATATTTGCCGAAATTCTTGGTTCACATTTTAACGAAATTATTTTAGTATTTTCAATAAACAAAATGATGAACATAGGCGGATTTAGGCCGAAATATGTGGGGGTGCAACAATAACAGGGATCTGGCGGGGGGGGGGGGATTCCCAGAATAACAAGGCAGTGGCAAAAATCAGAAAATAATTTTAGGGCGGGACATACTTTTAAGTCTAAAAAACGCGATGTAAACCTTATTTACTAAGATTAGGGGATGAGCAATTCTTAACATTTCAAACTGCAGAAAAAAGTCTTAAACGAAAGTCGATATTAGAAGCAATGGGTGAATCCAGCTACTGGTTTAGAATGGGATTCACGCCTCAGAAAAAAAAAATTTAAATAGTAGTTCTGAAAACGCAGTTTTATAGTTCTTGGTGATATTTTAGGGGCAAGAAAGGTATGTGTGGCTCCAAGGCTATTTTCAGAATTTTTAGTCTTATAAATGTGATTATAGTCCCTATTTATAGTTTGGGTTAGGAATGAGACCCATAGACTACCTTCAATTGATTTTTTGAAAAGCAGATTGAAATATGTATCCCCCTCCCCGCCCCCACGCTACCTCTTTAACTTTTCAAAATTGAAGTTCCAAAAATATTACGGAGGACAATTTTTGATGCTGTTGCCGGATAGGGTGTTTTGGAGCTCTCCCCTGGAAAATTTTCGAAATTGAAGTTCAAAAAATGAAGTTCTTCTGCAGTACTCCTTGGTATTAGAAAAGGAATTCTCCCACTGAAATATTTCGAAATAGTAGTTTTCAAAACCAAAGTATTAACACTTTTTGATGATATTAGAGAAAGGGGATAGGAGGCTCTTGTTCGAATGTCTTCCAAAATTAAAGTCTAAACAAATGAGTGTACAAGACCATATTTGGTAGCGTTAGGGACACTGCAGTTTTTCAAAACTGAAGCTACGAAAACGCAATTTTAAAGGATTTTCGATGTATTTACATGATTAGATCTTCTTTGGAAATTTTGCGAAAGTGAAGCCAAAGAAACGGAACTTGAGGTACTCTGTAATAACTTTGGCTGGAGAAAGGGCTTTGGAGAAGAAACAATTTGAGGACTAATAGAAAAAATGAAAACGAAATAGAAAAAATGAAAAAAAAGGGAGGAGGGATATGAAAGAAAGAGGCTTGTGCGAGAAGGGGGGGAGGCACACAATTCGCCGCCAATAATCTGAAGCTGTTGAAAAATTTAAATGTCAATATTTCTTTTTGAAAGAAATTTAAGATTTTTTCCCCCACATTCTTTTTTCTTTCATAAAATAACTGCGTTTTCTCAAAATAAGATCTTTTCTTCTCTTCAGTAATAAAGAATATTTTTTTCAAAACATCTACTCAGCATTTTGTGGGGAGGGTCACCAGTCTTGTGCCCCCTCCCCCTGGATGCACCACTGCAGCAAAATGTCCGGGAGTCCTCCTTCAAAAATTTTTGAAAATTTACCTTAAAAATCTTGGTTTTCGGTTGATTTCGATGTAGATTTTATTGATAAAGTTTCTTACAAATGCCATGTTTTCTTTTTTTGGGGGGGGGGGACTTTATTAGTCATTGTTGTTTCAAAATAGAAGAATTGGTATTGATATACGAATAAATACCCAATTAAAAAACATGCAATTATTCTATACAATAACACAACACTGAACAATAAATTGTTTGAGAAGTTTCTTTATTGCATGAAATTATTTATTAGTTTTTTTTCCAAATGGATAAAATTACTTTAATTCTTAATATGAGCACAGTTATGTTTTTCTTGCACTAGCGACGGTGTGGTGATACCCCGGATTCAAGTAAATTTACTAGTATAGCAGCTATGAATTTTTTCCCCCAACTGCATTTCTGAGTGATATATACTAAGCTAATTTTTTTCAAAACCCAACCAAAAATTTTGGGGGTGCGACGCACCCCCTGACACTCCCGTAAATCCGCCTATGATGATGAAAGAGGATATTTACAGCATGGGCTTGGAAACCTCGTCTTATTGTTTCCTTACAATCATTGTGAAGTTTTTCCCCTGTCCGATTCCGTTTTAAGATTATTTAAGTCCGATAAATTTTCATAGATTTTTGAGATGATTAATTGCTCACGACCAAGATATTGTTGTTGATCGGAAAATTATGCAATCGAGACCTTGGGGGAAAAAAGAACTCTCCTCACCTTGACGAAATGCAAAGAGAAAACTAAAAAATGTCATTCCCTTCTTTCCCATTCCAAGATAGCCACTCGTATCAGCTTTTCGTAATCAGTTGGAAAGAGTATTATCGTACGGATTTTCCTAAATTTAATACTACTGTTTATTCTCAGTGTTATTTAGTGAAGAGTCGGTTTCTTTTATTTCAAAATTTAAAATTAATTTATTTCTAGTATTTATAATCAGATTTTTGTTGTGACTGAGTGGCAGCATCCTCATGATTTTAGGATTCATAGTTTCGTCTGCTATCGCTTGTTTTGATTTTTGTAAGATATTTTTGTTAATTTTTTGCTTTTGTTTTGAACTGTATGCCTTTCTTGTAGTTTCTTTCTTTGTTAATTTGGAACATTTAAATTTTTGGATGGACTGTTGTTTGAAAAAAAAAAAAAAAAATGCTTATCAACTCATGTCAGGAGGGAGCAATATCAGTCTTTGGGATTGAACATTGCTGAGTGAAATAAACCAATAAATTGTAATTTCTTCTCTCAATGTTACTTTCTTCAAAATTTATGAGTATTTTTGCTTAGATATTGAAGATTTTTTTTAGGTTTGTGCAATAGTAAAAAATTCATTTAATTTGAAATTAAATTATGTTGTATTTCACGATAATAATTTTTTTTCTTCAAAGTCAAGTTTTTGACAAATCAGAAACAAAACTAACTTTTTTTTTTCATATTTTCCACTTTATTTTCAGTTGAAATAATAGCATAAATATTCAACCATTTACTTTTAAAGAAGATTTGACTTCAAGTGAAAACTATGCATACCAATTTTAGCTGTGCGAATTTGAGTCATATTGTGTATCTGAGTCTCAGAACTCATAACTTCATGCACTCATTAATGAAGGGGGTCGTTAAGATACCAAAACAAAGAGTATGCAATATTTTTTGCAATAGGTGCAATATATGGGTTAGATTTGTTATTTACGACTTAGGAGCCTAGTTAGACATAGAGCCTGTTGTTGTTTATCTGTTTTGTATTTGTACTGTTTACTTTTTTGCTATTAAATCATACAGTAAAAAACATTTATCATGAACCTGAAGATGGGCCCGTAATTTAGAATACTTCCTGGTGCAAAGGGTGTATTGGTGAAAACGCAATGCAAATTTTGTTGGAAAACAGCAAAAACAATTCCCACTTACATGTACGAACAAACATTTTTCAAGGGGGGTGGTTGACCACCCCCCCCTAAACGGTGGGCCTGACTGAAAAGACAAAAATATATTTTCATGTTAAAATAATTTCTTGTTAATTGATTTCTATTTAATTTCACACTGCCCAGAAGTCAATATCATTTTATGTTAACTGATTTTCCACTTTAAGTATTTTTGGGTTAAATATGCTTCAGTGTATTTTTATTCTTAGTATTGTTATTATTATTATTATTATTATTTTTTTTGCTTTATTCAACCATTTAAAAAAGTAAAGTTACACTGTATTTTGTTTCACATTTTAAATTCTGGAAAAACAAAATTTATATGTTTGAAATTTTTTTAGTTGCAGGATCCCTTGTGTATCTGCATGGTTTTGTGATAGGAAAAATATGTCGAAGTACGGCTCTGTTACATGGCAAGACTGTCATAATTACTGGAGGGAATACTGGCATAGGAAAACAGACTGCTCTTGATCTTGCAAGGAGGGGTAAGTTTTTAAAATTCAATATTTATTTTCAGTTTCTACTGTTATGAATTTCTGAAGGAAAAGCAAATGTCCGTTTTATGAATATTTTATCTTGTTGTCTAATTTTAAATGTCAGAATTATCATTGTATAAAATAACACAATTAATGAAATTGAAACAATCTTACTGAAATTACAAACATATTATCTGAATTTTAATGTTTTTAATGTTGGAATCATTGTACTTAACTTTTTTTTTAAAGAAATACAGTGAAATATTTTTTCATATTATTTAGACCATCTACTGATGATAATCATCCTTTAAATTGCTTAATTTTTTGTCCCTTTATACCGACAACCTATAAAATGCAATTCTTCATAAAGTGCACAACTTTTCGGAAGTTAACAAAAAGATTTTTAGTAAAAAAAAATCTCTATTCTGGCTTACAAACACAACAGTTCTTGAGCAAATTAAATTTTGAAAGGGTTTTTCATCTTTACATCTTATTTCAGAGTTTATAAATGATAATTAGTAGATAAATAATAATTAATCAGTACTTTTACTATTTGTTTGCATCTCTCCAATACTTCGACAAGGAAGATTGCTTGCAAATTCAAAGCCGGATCTAGGGTAGGCATTTTTTCCCCCGTCTAAGCTTGATGTAAAAATTTGAGGAAGGTGGATAAGAGCAGCAGTTTCAAGCTTTGCCACGGTTTGGAAAAATAAAAAATCTGGTGCGTTGAAAATTAATTTACTTCTCTTTCCAAAATAAAATATTATTCAGCGCCCATGCATTATCGGAGAATAAGCGAAAAAGAGTGAATTGTTGCCAACTTTGGCACTATGTTCAAACAAAAGTTAAGTGATTTAACAAGCCACTAATTTAGCAGCAAATCCTTCTCGGGCGCAGACTCAGAATGGAGTCATGGCTCCCAGGGCCCGACTAACTGAAAGTGAGGCACTAGGCCCACGTTAATTTGGAAGCCCTCTGAAGACTCTGCAGTGGTTGATTTACAGGTACTGTGACATTACAGTCACAGGTACTGATTTACAGGGCCCGTCGGAATTAGAGATAAGACGGGCTCTAGAATCGAAAATAGGTTTCGGGCTCGGGCTCAAGCACGGATATTCAATCGCCGATCTCCATAACAAATTCAAAGCAAATAAACATTTTCCTACTTTGAGAAAATGAAAGGAACATTTAAATCAGTTCAATCAATGGCAAATTTACCCTCCCCCCCAAAAAAATATTAATTAACGCTTATTTATATTGTTTTTTTTTTGCCATTACTATTGCAATATGTCATACAAGTAATGCATTTGAAGTGGAGCATTTTAAGAAAATTTAGAAACTTCTGTTAATGAAGAACATTTGACGTAACATTTTTCATTAACAGAGAGATCATGTCAGGCTGTAGAAGGCTCAGTTTTTGATACAAGGAAGTTTCCTTCGGGCTCGGATTTTGGTCCGAGACAATATCACTCGGGCTCGGGCGGGCTCGGTTACAAATTTTTCGGCTCGGGCTCTCAAAAATGAGCCCGAACTCATCTCTAGTCGGAATGCTCTTTTGAGGACTTCTATGTCTAATCACACAGCTACAGTACGCCGCTTAATGTGATCACTTTGGGACAAATATAATTTGATAACAATAACCGACTGATAACAATAACCAAAAAGAATCCAGGAGACACAAAATAATGATTTTTTTCCAATTAAGGTGCATTTATTTTGGCAACCTCAAATTAAAATCTGTGACTCAACTAAATGCACTTTCAAATTATAAATTACTAGTGGCACCCGCACGGCTTCGCCCGTAATAGAAAAATTAAAGGTCTTTTGGTTCGCCTGTATATTTACAAATAATGTATGGTGAATTTTCTCGCCCATTGGCTTGTACCCATGTTACGGTTCCACGTTATGATAATTTTGTATCTCGCCAATTGGCTTGTGCCCATGTTACGATTCCACGTTATGATAATTTCGTAATTTATGATAGTTTCTTTTCTTAAAATTTGAATAAAAAAAGAACCACATCGAATTTTTGAAAAATCGCTTCGAGGTGCACACCCCCATGCTACATACTAACTTTGTGCCAAATTTCATGAAAATCGGCCGAACGGTTTAGGCGCTATGCACGTCACAGACATCCTACAGACATCCTCCGGACAGAGAGACTTTCTGCTTTATTATTAGTAAAGATTAAATTAACAGAATGGGAATATCTGAATTATAAAAAGTTAAAGCTAAATTATACAAATTTTAATCACATAGTAATAGGTGAAGTAAAATATGACCGCTTTCCCTGACATTCGTAAACCAGTTTCAAAGCACAATCAGCTTTTCTATCTTTTCCAGCATGGTTTTGCTTGTTGTTTAAATTTTAATTTAACTTCGCTTTGTTTTCAATCTCGACACAATTCTTTAATAGTTTACAAAGTAATGGCAACAATGGAGGTCCTACATCAATGCCATGTCCAGCGACTGAATTCTTTTAAGTGCAACAGAAAGTTTTCTTAGGGGGAGTCAGTGGTCACTGGGGGCGAACTTTCTGTAGCTTCATTCCTAGAAAAATTTTGAACTGCTATTGAAAACCACAAAATACTACACAGAAAGTTAGTCTCGTCAGGGTTTGCCTATGTATTTCTGTTAATTGAGGAACAAAAACGGGGGAAAAATTGAAAGTTTATGAAAAAGTGATAACAATAAACGAAGAGGCTGATTACAATATCCGACTTTTTTAACGTGTGTTAACATACAAGTGTTCCGGGACTTCGTGATTCTGATAACATTACGCGAATGATAACATTAATCGTGATCACATTAAGCAGCGCCTACTGTATGTATAAATCATTTATCATGTGCATTTATGAATTCCCTTTGAGGCCCCTCATAATTGTGGCAAAGTAAATTTGTTACAGAAAGAATTAATAAAAATTCCCCTTTAAGGAACTTTTTTTTGTATTTAACAAGTCATAATTTTTATTATTATCTCAAAAATACATATATTTTTCATATAGATATAATGCTATGCATAATTCTTTAAGTAGTTTGAGGCCCCTTAGGTAGGTGGGGCCCCAGGGCCAGGTCTAGTATGCCTTTGCGGCAGGGTTTGCCAATATATATCCGATATTTATTTTGAAAATATATCATGATATTTTGGATATTTATTTTTTTGGCTATGGTATTTTCAATATAAAAATTATATTTATCATAGTAATATTGTTCATTTACTATTAAAAATAACCAAAAAGTTATGTACTATATTTTTATGATGTATTCATTCATCAGTAATATAACAAAGTAATATAATATTCCATTTTTACTTGTATTTTATATTCATAAAATTATTAGTAATGTAACAATTTTCAATTAAAAAGTGACTAATTAAATATTAAATGTTGGTCAGAAAAAAAGGGAATGTCTTGTGACTGTGCACCAACCAATACATACTTTTTTATTTCTGAATCATATAACTGTAAAAGTAGCTAACAGAAGAAAAATGAGTGAGTCAGCTAATGCTAAATTAACTCCATTAAAATTTATAAAAATTTAAAATGAAATATTAGATATAAACAATGAAAGAAACCTTAATTTTAAAGTCTACATAGTGCAGTAATAATATAAGAAAATAAATTGTGATTTGAGGATGCATTTACTATTCTGAAGACTTTAATTTGTGCTGATTGAAAATATCGGATATCTATCAAAATATCCAATACATATCAAAATATCGGATATTTTCAAAAAATATCATGATATTTTCAAACCCTGCTTTGCGGTAATCAGGCCGTGATGGCTCAGACTTTAATTGAACAAAGATAACTTGAAGATCCGTCTTGTGAACTTATGTTTCGAGAAATTTGATCCAGACCCCTATTTATACCTAAAATAAATGTCAATGACTCCCTCCGTATGGAAAAGTCCCCTCAAAAACCAGAACCTGGTTCTGTCCTTGTTCCTGTTAATAATATTTGTTTACTCAAGAATAACAATTTTGGAGCATTGGATTTTTAAATATATTTTTTAATTTCAGGTGCTAAGGTTATAATTGCCTGCCGAGATTTAGAGAAAGGGAAAAGAACAGAAGAGCAAATTAACGACCAAGTTCCAAATGCCAAGGTTCTCATCAAGTCCTTAGATCTTGCTTCTTTCAAGTCCATTCGAAGATTCGCTGCTGAAATTCTACAGAGTGAGCCAAAGATAAATATCCTCATCAACAATGCTGGTAAGTTGTAGTCCCGCTAATGTCATCAGAAATAATATAATAATGGTAAGATAAATGATAATAATTTTATTAATCTAATAAAATTAGTATTAATATAAATATTTATTATAAAATTGATTGTTGTTTTTTTTTGTAACATGCATTAGTTTTGTTTCTCTTTTGATGGATGTCTTTTAATCCATTAGCTTATCCATTTGCATTGAAAAAAGGTTCCTTGTAACACTAAGGCATGTGTCTCCAATTTATTGCAGTTTGTTTTAAACATTGTTCTAATCTTCACTTTTCAAACAAAAGTTAATATTTCAATTGAATTTGTTTCTTTTTTCATCTTATGAAAAAAGAAACAAATCCTAAGCCTAAATACAATCCAAATTCAAAATAATAGAATATCAGAACTGTTTGAACAAAATTTGTCCCTGAGTGGGGAAAAATGAACGCATGAAAAAAAATTAGAAAGACTAAAACTCGTTATTCACGAATGGGTAAATCAATCTAAACAACTTTTCAGATATTATTTTAACAATTTATGGATCATTAACACATTGGAAAAATAGCTTTTTTATATGGGTCAGAAAATTAGAATAATCTATTCATTCAATGTGAATTTTAAAAAGTAGCGAAAATATTTGCATACCTTGTTACCTTACAGTTTGTCACAAGTATGGAGCTTGCTGCTCGGATAATTTTACGCCTTTTAAAAGCCTTTTACTGCTAAAAATGGGTCGTTGAGGTGATAAATAGGAAAAAAACAAAATTACATATTGTATCATTTCTTAAAGTTAGAAAAAAAACTATCCATTCTAGTATTGATATTGTTTCTTTTGAAAGTGTTTTTCCCCCTTTAATTTAAATATTCTAATTTTTTGACTCGATATAAATCTTCATAACTATAAACTTTTGGATTATTCTGTCTGAGATTATTTTTAATTGAGTATATTTGAAATGAAATGCACACTTTAAGGTCTAAGAAAGGTGGCACGTTCATTTAAATACTAATTGCACTTATATTTGGTTAGAATAAACTTTTTCCCAAAAAGTGGGAAGTATTCTATTATTTTGAATTTGGGTTGTAGTAGCTACTTTTCACTTAATTAAAAAAAAAATTAATGTTTTGGCCATTTTAGAGAGTTTTTATGATACACAGTGCTGTAGGTGGAGAAATAGGGCTCTTAATTGTAAAATTAATACAAATTTAACAAGCTGGTTTAAAACCACCTTGATTAAAAAGTTAATGTTACTTGAATTAAAGGTAACATAAGTAATCTAAACTGAGCTTTATTGGCCCAATGAAAATTCATCAACCTTGACCATCGACCAATAAAAAAGGTGCAATCCCCAAATATGTTTTTCCAATAACAGCACAGACTATAAATATTGGTTCTTTTCTTTAGTATATTCATCAGGGGTTAATCCAGATGCAAATTGGGTCTGCTTGTCATCCTTTCACACAATTCTGTATCTTTTTTTTTTTAAATTACGCCCACCATCGTTCTTTCAAACATAAGGCGTCTTGCTGTCCAGTATAACAATGAAGTGGCTTCAAAGGGTGTTAGGGCCTGGAAGGCATCACAATTATGAATATCATGAAGAGAGGAGCAACTATAAAGATGCTCCCTTGTCATTGGAGAAGTCCCCTCACAGAGGTGAATCTGCCAGGTTGATTTTATGTAAATGGGCCTGTAGATAGTCATGTCCAGTAATTGTTCGGAAAGAGGCAACTCCCAGGGCTCTGGGAAGGAGAGAAAGGCGCGCACGCTGTTCATCATCCAGAAGGCAAGCCCAGGGCTTTCCGTCAGCTTTGTTCCTCGGGGCAGAGACTGTAGCATGTTGGATTTTGCTTGCGAGAAGTCGCTTAGCGTTTCTAAGTGGAACCGGGCGAGAAGGTGGATGCAGCCTCTTTAGCCAAGATGTCCACTCGTTCATTTCCATAGATGCCACAATGGCCTGGGATCCACTGGAAGACAACCTCTCTTCCGGAACGCAAAAGAGAGTCGATGGATTTTTTAGACTCAAGCTCAAGTTCTGAAGGATATAGATTGTAATCAGTAATGGTCTGAATTCTGTATCGTAAAATCTGCCCTTTCACAAAATTTAGTTTGTAAAAATGGTCCTTACTACTTTCAGTATACTTTTTTTTGTAAATTAAACAATTATGAAAATATCTACTTCTGTTTTATGTGATGGAAAAGTCTCATTTTACTCCAGAGATTCATAAATGATGGAGATAAAGCACTTTCTTGGATCATTATGTTTTATGAGTGAATTGCTAGGAATTTTGAATAAAATCATTATGTAAGCAAAATCACTTTTTCTAGAACATTGATCAGGCCTCTTTAATCATGGAAATACGTTTAATTATATCTCATTAGAGATGTCTTGTTAAAGGTAATGGTAATTTTTAATATTATTTTTTATTTATTACATAATTTCTCTTGAAACACTTTTAGGATGTCAGATTGAATTATGATAACTAATAAGGCTCTTTGTGATATAGCATAATTTTTAAAAACCAAAACAAGAAAAATTCCTAAAACTACCTTGTTTTTCAAAAGTAAAGGTAATTACCCCACCCTACCCCTCCACCTGCTTTCAATAAAGGTAATTTATATCAACCCTTAGTCATTAAAAACTACTTTTAACCATAAGTCGTTATCTGAAATTGCTCTAAAATGAAACACTGATAATCATTTCTATTGTCTTTCAAAGGTGTTGCTGCCTGCCCTAAGTGGCTCACTGAAGATGGCTACGAAATGCAATTTGGTACCAACCACCTCGGTCATTTTTTGCTCACAACTCTACTCTTGGACCGCATTAAAGCTTCAGCCCCTGCAAGGATAGTGAATGTTTCATCTTTAGCTCATATTTGTAAGTATGAAGTGGATCTGTAATTTATTTGTTGCTGGTGAAATTAAACACAAAAATGTTACTGGTGTGCTAAGATCTACCAGGGCTGCCAATGATAAGGGCTCTCACTAAAGAACTTACAATGGGGTAGTTTCCTTCAGTCAATAGTACTACTTTTAGTCATTGAAATGGATAGAATGAGCAAAAAAAAAAATTAAAAAATAAAATAAATAAATAACAAGGACCCAGAAAATACTTTTATTTTCTTAACAGATTTTTTTAAATTAATTTTTTAAAATGTCCGATTTTTCAAACAAGGCGTGGTCTGGATGACGTCACAAATGATGCACTTTGCCGCATCTTTCTACTACGTTTCCACGTTATGATAATCAAGCAGCGAATTAAAATTGCGTTCTATGCTTGCTACCAACCATATCGTTGCCAATGCAGTAAAGATGCATCGAGTAAAGATGCAAATTAAATATTTTGCACTGTGAATGGTATTTCATCATTTGTGATGTCATCGGAAGAAGCCGTAAACAATGAAAGCGCTCCGATTTAAGTAATTTTTTGAAAATACAGTAAAACCTGTTAAGTTGACCACCTGTCTAAGTTGACCGCAATTTTCAGGCACAGAATTAGATCTTATCATATAATTCAACCTCTATATGTTGACCACCTGTTTAAGTTGACCGCAAAAGTAGTGCACCGCAAGTGGTCAACTTACACAGGTTTCACTGTATTAAACGTAAATAAATTTATCAAAAAATGGTCAGATCCTATGTTTTTAAGCATGCTCTTTCAGAAAAAAATACTTTTAAAATTTTGGAAACGACCTCATTTCAATACCTTAACACATTAATGAAATAATTTATATTAATGATAACTTTTTTCAGAAGTAGTACTTATCTTGAACTTTGATTAAATGTTTCCAAACTTTTTTGTTTCGAAGGCCTGCCTGTTTGTTTTATTGATTTTCCTAGACCACCTCCTGAAAGGTTGTTTCGACAAAAATAGAGAGTAAGATAATGCATTTAAGTTTGAACTCGAAAGCAGTGAAATGGAGGGCTCAGTTTTGCCTAGGCTATTTTAAATACTTGCAGTGAAAGCAATATGGAGCTTAATTTTAAATTAAGAAAAAATATTGAATTAACTCCTTCTGCTTTCACGGAAGTTTTCTTTATTCTTCAACTGTTCATGGAGTGGGAGGGGTATCTTGCTACTCATATCAAATGTGCAACTATTTACAAGTTGCAATTTTGAAGAATAGGCATCTACTTACACAAGCTGGTGAAATATTTTTAATTATTATTTAGTTAGTCAACTTATATGCTTAATATATAAAGAATTATTATGTAAGTACATCAGTAAAAGTTTGATGATGACATGCCATACTTAAATGCAATTCAGTCTCTTAAACACCCATTTAGTACAATTGAATCTCCTGTCCCCCCCCCCCCTTTTCAGAATTTTATTCATGTTAACATGAACCCTGTATAGGTCTGAATAAACCCCTAGGGTTTGGGAACCAATGATTCAGATAAATATAAAATTGCTTTCATAAATTTTAGAAAGGTTTTTTTTAAATTTTTTTTTTAAATAAGCTATCTGAATAACTCTGGCATTAATTTACCTTTTATTGAATGTCCTATAAATACGAGAAACACTTTTTATGCAAATTTTATACAGCCCTCTTCAGCCACTTTGAACTGATTTTGTCTGCAATCATTTTTTCCCTAACAGTCACTTTAGGGACAGTATTTTTTCATTTTTTTGCCACCCAAGTTGTCAAAAATATCATTTAATCCAAAAATTGAGAAAAAAGAAAACAATGTAAGGTTTCCATCTCTCCGAGTTTTGTCCAGAGAGTTTGGGTTCTAGCACATTATATCTGGGCTGAGGGTTTTAGTATGATTTCCCCAGATTAATGTAATAAATCCCCCAAAACAGTACAACCTTGTTTATCTGGACTGTCTCCAATCAAAGGTAATGCGAGTGATCGCAAATATGGATAACTTGTGGCACCTGCGCGGCTTTGCCTGTAGTAGAAAAATTAAAAGGTCTTTTGGTTCGCCTGTATATTTATAAATAATGTATGATAAATTTCTCACCAATTGGCTTGCCCATGTTACGGTTCCATGTTATGATAACTTGGTAATTTACTCGTCCGTCTTATGATAATTTTGCACGGGAAAATGTTCTTAAAATTGGAATAGAAAAATAACAAAATCGAATTTTCGAAAAATCGCTTTGAAGTGCATACCCCCATTCTACAAACTAATTCTGTGCCAAATGTCACGAAAATCGGCCCAATGGTCTAGGCGCTATGCCCGTCACAGAGATCCGGACAGATATCCAGACAGAGAGACTTTCAGCTTTTTTGTTAGTAAAGATACTACAAGTAGTGTGAAAATAAGCAGAACAAATCCTTAAATAAGCAGACTTACTGTTGCTTGTGATTATTTAAAAAAAAAAACATGTTTTGTAACAAAATGAAATAGAAATTTACAAGACATAAAAAAATATTAAATTTTTTTACGTAATTTCTTTATTAAGAACGGGCCTACTGTCTTTTGCTTCAAATTCGTGCAGTGTTCAAGTGAAGCATGGGTATACTAACACTTTATCATTAATAGATCAGAATTAAAAGTAAATGTTTAGTGCACATCCATCCCTGCTATTGCAATTAAAAATTATCTATGTGAGCATAATACAGGCTGTCCGAAAACTGCTCGACACATTTTAAAAATTTATAGAAAAGCAACAAATTGTCGTATGAATATGTTGTTTGTGCCATAATTTTTGAATAACTTTGACGGCTATATCCTCACAGAAAGAAAAACAAACGTCAAATGAGGTGTTTAATCATTCTATCTAACAAAAAGCAACACCTTTCATTACCAGAGTTAAATGTATGCACTGTATATTGCTCGAATCACACCTAAACGGTACCCAAGTTCATCCCATGTCCACAAACGTAAACGCATTGAAATCTGGTAATGAAAGTTGTTGATTTCTGTTTAATGAAATGATTAAACACCTCTCATGAGGTTTGTTTTTCTTACTGTGATGATACAGCTGTCACAGTAAGTTACTTGTAATTACTTTTTTACTTCCTTTTACAAAAAAGGAAGTATTGCATTCGCAAAAAAAATTTCCCTGAAAATCGGCCTTACATTTCCATTTTGATCGCCCCCGAATGAATATTGAGTTTTTTTTTTCAACCCGACCACACGTGGATATACGCCTAAAGACATATAGACATCCGAAGTATCCATTTTTACGATTCCTGAGTTAGTTACAACGAGTTTTCTTGTGACGTCCATATGTATGTGTGTATGTACGTATGTATCTCGCATAACTCAAAAATGGTATGTCCTAGAAAAGTGAAATTTGGTTCGTAGACTCCTAGTGGGGTCTAGTTGGGCACCTTCCCTTGTGGTTGCATTCGGATGTTCCAGAGGGGTCTTTTACACCTTTTTGGGATAAAATCATTGTTAATTTCAATGCAAACTCAAGTGGTGTTATAATTTGGCTAACACTTGGCAATATATCGTATTTTGGTAGCCAAGTTTTGTCGCCAACTTGGCGACAAATTTGGCGTTTTTTTTTTCTAAATCTGGTTTCAATTTTGTCTTATTTAGAGAGTTAACCATTGAATCACATTAAAACTGCCCATATTGGGAAAATTTATCTGCATCAAATATTTTCTTTGTTTCGGTTCGCAACAAAATTGGAGTAAAAATCATAGACTAATAATAAGAGTAGACCGAGCTATGGCAACCCTTTTGCTGCTCATAAACCAAACCATGTGACTGGTGGATATCCTAGCAACAGTGGGCGTTGATCGAAGCAGACGATCAACGCCCACTGGTGGATATCCTAGCAACAGTGGGCGTTGATCGAAGCAGACGATCAACGCGAGCGAGCAATAAAATAAATAGAATTGATGGAACACGGAAGAATGAGCTTTTATGAAATCCTATTTGTAAATTTGTTATTCTAAGTTGTAAATATTTTGTTAATAGAGTGAGTTTTTCGTTTAGATAGTATTGTGCATTTTATTTAGTCAATTTCAATGACTCTGTAAGCAATTAAAGATGCAAGTGCCCAAAACGAATCGGCAAACGGTAAGACTTTTACCCACAATTTCAATTTAAGATACCGATTAGAAATATTTTGCGTCAACGCAAAACGTTTACGCCATTAAGTTCACGCCAACGCTGACGTAGCAGTTCCAAATGAAATAAAAGTTACCGAAAACTGATCAAAAACTAATTACTATGTCAAAATAATGCATAACTAAAAGAAAAACAGTTCAATCTCTGCACCTGGAAAAAAATTATGATGAAAATACATTACGTCTTAAAATACATGTCGAGTGCCAAACTATAGATAATGTTGCCATCTAGCAACCATGCTGCCAAAGTTTTCGCCAAGCCTTTCCACCAGTCACATGATGCATCCATGAACCAATTTTTTTCATCAGCAAGTCTGAGAAAGCTCGGTCTACTCTTATTATTAGTCTACTAGCTGCGTGCCCGGCGTTGCATGGGCTACTTAAAAAATTAAAGAGATGTCCAATTAATGTTTTTGTATTACTCTGACATCAGTTTCTAAAGCGCTAAGGAGTAAATAAATACGCGTAATGCAAAGTTTGCAAAACACCAGTAGAGCATATGTTTGGCAAAAATCTCTTTAACGTTAATCATAGTTATCAATGATACACGTTATGAGTATTTTCAATTAGCAGAAAAGATGAAAATATAGCATTATCAACTATAATCAGTGCTCACGTTAAAATGAATTACATCTGATAGACTATATCTGAAATATTTATGTACAATTACAATCAGCTTTTTACATAAAACGACACACACTTTTTGGTTGATAACGTGAAACTAAAGCACCAAGACTTACTAAATACCAATAAGCATTAATTTAATATCAAGTCATCATATTCCAAATTAGCTTTAAATATTGTTTTTAATCCTTAAAAACAATATTTTTTGTTCAACTCTGCTTCACTTAAAGAAATCCAAACAATCTTAATTTGACATGTTCTTTTAATGATAGAAACTGTATTTCAAAAATAGAAACATGAAGGAAAAAGAGAGTGTTATTACAATTGGAAAACTCACCCATGTGACGGAAAAAAGTCCAACAAAATAAACATAATTAGTCGCACATCCTAAATGTACCAAAATATGAGGCCGGTGAATGATAAACTTACACTACAATCAATAAACATAGCTAAAGAAACAACTTTCATATGTTGAAAAGAGCTAAGAACGTTGAATGTAAAAAATAAAAAAAAGGACAGACGATAAAATAAAGGCTATGTCCGAATAGAGCAATCAATTTTAAACTAATTTAAAATGAAATTCCAGATGGAAACATTATTTTAAGATTTGGACAGCAGCCAAAAAATCTCTTTTAAAACAATTTTTAGAATGAAAAATGGCAACAGGAAAGAAATAAAAATTCCCGAATAACGTTATGTTAATTAACGTTTTAATTAATATCTCTGCTAATTGAAGTCGCACAATTACGAGATTTGTTCTATTGTTTTCTTTGGAAAATTTCGAATTGATCGGTATCTCGTTCAACTCTCGATTCGCAGCGGTTCTCGAGAAGATCGATCTTCAGACAGACAGACGGACGCGAACAGATTTTAATATTATAGTGGATGGTAAAAATACTTAAAGTGATCTTTACTTAATCCGAGGCACTTTATCATTAAATTGCAGTAAAAAGGAAGTCACGTGATGCACACATCAGCTCATTTTACAATGTCACGAAAAAATTGTTGAACCTGTGAAATATTTGGCGCAAATCCCACATTCATACGACAATTTGTTGCTTTTCTATGAATTTTTAAAACATGTCAAGGACTTTACAGCCTTTATTTGATTTTTTTTTAAACTTCAAATTCGAACCATATTAAGAAGTATATTCAGTAAATTACCGCCCATTAGCCAGGGCTAAAGCAGAAATACGTGAAATACACCGCCAGCTCAGTCATTTCCAGCCGAGGACTGCAGTTTCGTGCTTATTGGCACTCATCAGCCCGGCATAGGAAAGTGACTGAGCTGGAGATGGAAAACCTCTTAAGGAAGCCAAGAGTGCGAAACAAACTGGTAGCCAATATAGAATTAGCGCAGACCAGACGAGTGACCGAAGCAATGGTTCGGTTCAACTCGAAGATTGAACGCGAGGCAGGGTATATTCAGTAAATTCAGGTCGGCTAATTCTATGTTAGCTACCAGTTTGTTTCGCACTCTTGGCTTCCTTAAGAGGTTTTCCATCTCCAGCTCAGTCACTTTCCTATGCCGGGCTGATGAGTGCTAATAAGCACGAAACTGCAGTCCTCGGCTGGAAATGACTGAGCTGGCGGTGTATTTCACATATTAAGAAGGTCAGCTAAACGAGATTCATCTGCAAGTACGAAAATTAATAAAATTGTTTATTGGAAATGATATGCAGCAAAGTAGTGAAGAAGTGGTGTGTGGTACTTACTTCTTTTGTACTGACCCAGTACGGTTGGTTCAGCAGAATCGATCGATCATTTACAATGGTTGAATTAATCTTGCATATTTGTCTTATACAATGTTATTTAAATAAAATGTTAAAGTTAAAACATTTTTGTTGAATACTTCGGTCAACATGTGCAGTATTGGATAACAGATAACTAATCTAAGACTGCCTATTAGAATTGTGTTTTGTTCATACGAATTAGACCATACTTGTTATTAATAGCAAAATAACAAATGTATTCATTTATGGGGAATGAGCCCCCCCCCCTCTTTTTTTTTGGTTATGTACGCAAGAGGATTTGAGGTCTAGCTATCATTATGTTGTCCTAGAATGTGTCACAAAAAGGAGGGTTATTGTTCAAACCCTTAACTAAGAAAACTACCGTTTATTTTACAATCATTAACTTAGGGATATTGTTCCATACAAATTAGGTTGCAATAACAATTGTAAAAAAAATTAAAATTTGTATTAGGATATTGTTATGTTTCGATGCAACTTCAAACTTTCTTCGAAATGACGACACTGTTCTTGAGAAAACACAGGAGATTTATTTAAAAATATTAATAATAGAGCAGGTCACAATTGCAAACATCCAACAATTAATCGAATATCGTTAAGCATTTTACATTACTCAGTACATCACGCATTTAAATCCAACATATGTGAAAAGAACAGCAATTCGAAAATAACAGCGCAAGCGCTAATACATCCACAAACAGCAGTGAAAAACAAGACTAAACAGTTAGACAGCAAAACTGACTCTCCCTCTCATTCACAAGATGTCCGGCCTTATATACCCAGCAAAGAAACATCCAGAAAATCTTACAACGTTCTACCAATTTCTGTTATTTTCTTTTTATTCCATTCACAAATGTTATCCAGGGACCATATACATCATACCAATGTTGGGGGGTTGTATATTCATAACAGGAAACAACTTACAGGTTAAGTTACTACGATAATTTTAGATGAAAATTAATGGAATAAACACCAAAATTAACCAGATTACAACAAATTAATCATAAAAACAATTACTGTTTACAAAATTTGTAACAATATTTTACATTTAAAATGGGTTTAAATATTCAAATGTGTAACATATGGTATTCCGAACCTACTAATTCAATCTTTTTTTTTAATCATGCTTAGTTATAAAAGTAATACTGAATGAAATTTTTAAAAATGTAAGTACAGTGAAGTAGTTTATACGTTTTTGAAAGGACTATGAGAAAAGCATAAAATGAAAAAATGTGTAATATTAGGTATACATTAATATGTATTAGATTCTGCAGGGGCCAATTAAAAATATGTATAAAAGAGAAACATATAAACGGTGCTTCATGTAGAGAATCAAGGACGCCCATATAGGGGGGCAAGTGGGGGCTCGAGCCCTCCCTTAGAAATTAGAACTTTCTTGCTTTTAGTGCTTTTTTCTTTGCAAAAATGTAAAAACATTTTTTCTCCAGCCATTCAGTGGCGCCGACTCCATGGAGCCTGAGGGGGCCCGAGCCCCCTCAAAAATATTTTTGAGGGGGCAGAGCCCCCCCCCAATAAATTAAGAAAATTATTAGTTATATTATGCTTTATAAACTCACAAATTTATCTTTTATGTTCCTTGTTTGAAGATACAAGATGGTTTACCTTGTAAAATACATTCAGTAATGAGTTAAAACAAATAATTATTACGGTAGAGTAAGCCGGTTAACTAAAAACGAGTGGTGTGAATAATGATAGTGTTACGGTGCTGCAAGCTCACTTAGAATTTGTCCCAGTGCGCGAACTTACGGGTCAAGTCTCACCAGTAGGCAGCGCTGCTCATCTAAGTGTTGGTGATTTGGAAAAAATATATGAGGATTTGATTTGTATATTAAATGGGGGGCGTGATTTTGAATACTTTTGGGAATTGTGTTTAAAAGAAAAACCTTCACAAAATGATGATCCTTCGCTTCCTCGTAATCGACGTACCAAAGTGGTATGAAAACAACGAAGCCAGCTCACCGAACACTTTCAAAATCCCTAAGGAGTTACTTCAAGGCACTTTACATTGAGCTTTGTGAGATGGTGCAATCTTACATTATTGGGTGGTTTACATTAACTGAATTCACACAGGTTATTGCAGTTGAACAAGAGTGCTTGCTTTTATTAAACAGAGGTGAAACAAATTTTGAAAAGTCAACTGAGTTTTTAAAAAATGACCTAGACATTGAGAGACTGCGTTTACACTCGAATATGTTAGCCCATATCACGAATGAAAAAACCAGGGCTGTGGAGTCGGAGTCGGACTGATTTTGGGATAAAGGAGTCGGAGTCGGAGTCGTTAGAAAACATGCCGACTCCGACTCCGGGCTTCTTTTTTTCTTTCCTTTTCACTGACTCTCCTTGCATTTTTTAAAAACTGATTACCAATTGGTTCGATTACATGTATAAAAAGATACTAATGAGAAAATAACTGCCATTATGGCAATTAGCTAGCTTGAATGCTTACCGAACTTTCTGTAGCCGTCCCCTAGTTTGCTTGCTTTTTAACTTAACTAATAGCAACTGTCAGCAAACGGTTTTGTTGCCTAACATTTTCAAGTAATCACTTTCAAATAAAAATGAAATATAGTGTTTTGTTCTATCTCAGTTTAAAATAGTAAAAGAAAAGTAACAAATTAATAATTCGACACCAGTAGCTAAGGTTGAAACGTTTAAGTGTGATCGGCAAATTCAAAGAAGTTCTGGCGCGAAAGCACGAATCCAAAAGATTCGATGAAATAATCTAATGTTTTTTTCTTTATTAAGACTATTTCTGTAAGCTTGGTTCTCACTAAAAAGTATGGAACAAAATAAGTAAATGATTCCTTGATTACAACACTCAAGAATTGCAGTTAATCTTAAAATCTTCATATTTAGGTTAATTCTAAAGCAGCCAATAAAATTTAAATTAAAAATTTAGCGAAGAAGAAATATAGGTATAGTAAAAGTTATTCGTACAAATTTGTATACTGCCGCGTTTTATGTAAAATTAGCTCCTGACGTATATGTGCCCTATTTTCGTTGAAATTTTTTTGATGAAATATAATTTAAAATATATTCGTGAAAATTTTCAGAATTAAAGTATTTATATTTTTTTATAAACTCTGAAATTAACTTTGGGTGTCATCTACCAGATGGGTGTCACCCGGGGCAACCACGCCCTCTCAAGAACTTGGATTTAGAAAAAAAGGTTTTTTTTTCTCTCAAGTTACAGCTTTCAAAAATTGAAAGCACACGATTTGATCAATATCTATTTGTTAAACATTAAAGGGGGGAAAATTACAGATAATCCTTTTTAAAATTTTTAAAAGGGATTTTTAAGTCATCTCACTTTTTAACTCGTAACTATTGGAAAGTTTGATTTTTAAATTGAATTTCTAACGTTGTATGGCGTCTTGGGTTTACAATAAAACACAAAATGCGAAATTTTCATAAAAAGGAATTAATACTTCAATCTGTGTTAAGAGGTTTTCCACCTTCCCTTGAATGAAGAGAGGGAGTTGAAAAAATACAATTAAAAAAATTAAAAAAAATTCGGAGTCGGAGTCGGGCGTTTCAAAATCCAGGAGTCGGAGTCGGGGTCGGAGTCGGCCATTTTATTTCCGACTCCGCAGCCCTGGAAAAAACAACTGGTCTTAAAAAACATGCGTAAATTAAATGTCTTTTTACGAAAAAAACTGCGTGTTTGTATTTACTTTTTTCTTTTTCCAAAGCCAAAAATATGTGTCAGGCTTGTCGAGTTTTCGGGGCTTCGATGTTGATTATATGACTTTAAAATGCTTTTAAAAAAACTTTAAAACTCACTATTGTTTATCTCAAATTTAGAAAATTTCCCACGGAAAGACCCCACAGTATATCCCCCCCCCTCCCCAAATATTTTTTTAAGTCGGAACCTCTGGGAGTGCCCTTCCATGCAACTCAAGTCATGCAACCTTATACCAATGCTAGCTACGGCACTGTACGGCTCTCCATAAAATAGAACAAGAAAACGTCTCTTACTAAGACAAGTGACATGATCTAGTTGAACCAGAGAATTCGTATACCAATTTTTAGATTGTTTTACTTCGAAAACGCCATGTCACATACTGTTTGTTTGTTTAAATTATGCACACCAGAAAATATGGCATTTTAAAGGTACAAAAATCTGACCTTTATTTGGGGGGGGGGGGACCTCCATTGGTTTACGTAGCCCCCAAAACCCCTGGTGATGTCTGGCCCCCTCAATAATTTTTGCAAGTCGGCGCCCCTACAGCCATTAATAGGTTATTAAAAATGTCAAATTTTAACGATCTAACTAATCTATCCTGAAATCGGTTTCCATGGGGAAAATATCCGGCTAAACCACATGAGGAAAATATCTGAGCCCCCCCCCCTTACAATTTTACATATGGACGCCCATGCAGAGAATACATTTCAAAATAAGTGCAATTGGTTTGCAAGAGTTGAACATTTCCTAGTTTTTAAATATTGTCATTAAAACTACATTTTCCTTTATTTTTCCAGTTGGAAACATTAACTTTAAAGATATAAATCTGGATCGAGGATATCAACCTCTTCTGGCCTACTGTCGAAGCAAGCTGGCCAATATACTCTTTACCAAGGAACTGGCAAACAGATTAAAAGGTACTTCAGAACAAATTTCAATATTCAAATCGAAATTATTAAGCAGCTATGAAAGAGAGTTGCTTGTAACTGTTCCTTTATATATGAACTTGTATTAGAATGAAAAATGAAACGAATGAAAGGGGGTCTCAACCGAACCAACTATTGCGACCAGAGATCTATTGTACTAGTCCCCAAACAGAAATCTTAAAACAGACCAGTAGCTGAAGCAGAATTCAGCAAGTACCTAATAGGAATATCATGAATCACGCATGGTTCAAGCAAATGATGACCAAGGTGTTCAAACCTATAGACACAAAACACTTCACAATCACACAAGGTGTGAGTAATAGTTTCCTCCTTAAAGAGGTAACCTCTGCAAATTGAATTATTACTAACACCCATTATAAGCAAGGTGCCGCTTTAAGATGTAAAGTCCAGTAAGAAGACCAAAAGCCTTCCCAATACTAATTTTGCTAAGAAGCAGATTGCATTTCTGGCATGTGATCCTCAGAGAGAATCAGGTCTGTCCTCCTTAGAAAGACAAGCTGAATATGTTCGATGTAAAGTCCAGTAAGAAGACCAAAAGCCTTCCCAATACTAATTTTGCTAAGAAGCCTATTGCATTTCTGGCATGTGATCCTCAGAGAGAATCAGGTCTGTCCTCCTTAGAAAGACAAGCTGAATATGTTCGATGTCATCGCGAGATAACCTCTCCGACGGGAAGGTTTCTCTCACAACCATCTTAAACATACGCACTGCTTGAGCATAGGACTGTGGTTGACCAGTCCTCACTCTTCAAGATGCAGCAGTTTGTGCAGGGGAAGGAGTTGAAACCTTCGATCGAAGATGTTTGGTTTCTCCTACCTTCTCAGGAATGGCTGGCCCAGTGTCTTTTGCCTTGAGTAACGGCCTCCCCTCTCCTGCCCGCGCCTGTTGCATTTTTGTGCATAAATGAGTACCTCCTGCCCCCCTACTGCAGTGTCAGTTTGTTGCAGATATGCCCCCCTCACCTGTCGGTGGGTTGCAGACCTGCAACCTTCAGCAGCAAGGTTGCTGGTTCTGTCCTTCAAGCCAATGTCCAGCTTCAAAGGAGCTGGGAACTGGGGGGGTGGTAAAATGTCAACACCCGCACAACCACCCTGTATGAGTGAAAGGCAAATTACAACGGGGTTTTGCCCGGTTCCTCGAGAGGATCGTTTAGACATCATACAACCCAGATGCCATCCATCCATCCTTCAGCACGGTGCTTCACACCTTAGATTGGGTGTCTATTTTAGTCGCCTTTTACGACACACATTGACTACGTTGGGATTATTCTGCTCCGGTCACCACACGGATTGAACTTGTATTACATAGAGCAACCATTCTTTCTACCGACCCTAAAGTCAGTACAGTGAAACCTGTGTAAGTTGACCACTTGCGGTGCAATACTTTGGTGGTCAACTTATAAAGGGGGTAATGATGATGATTATTATTTAATTTTTTTTTTTTGTAAATCTTGCACCATGCATTCATTTTTTGCCTAATTGACACTTACTCTTTCTGTCCAACTCACTTTCATTGTTTAGCAGAGAGTTTTAGAGATTATTTTCCCAGAATGATGTATAGTATGTTATGAAAATTTAAAATTTCAGTAAATTGATCAAAAAAAAGTCTTATTGTTTATGAAAATTTAATCATTTTATATTAATAGTTAATCAAAAAATAAAATTTTTTTCGTTTAACAACAAAAGAAAAACAAGTTTGGAGAATAAAAGGGTTCTTAGTAGTTTTCCCATGTGGTTAAACTCAAAAGGAGGTTTAGTTATGCTGCTGTTTCATTAGTTGGTAAAATGCTGGTCTGGCATCAAAAATATTCTTGGAAAGCTATAAAAAAATAATAAAAATAATTATTTGTTGAATAAAATTTTTAAAAATAAACCAAGTGGTCAACTTACAAAGGGTTTTTTTTACAATATTCTAAACCAAACTTGGGGTTCATTAGTGGTCAAGATAGACAGGTGGTCAAGATAGAGAGGTGGTCAAGTTACAGAGGTTTTCTTTCATTATATAAGATAGGAATAATTCTGTTCCTGACAAAAGCGGTCAACATAGACGAGTGGTCAACTTACAAAGGTGGTGAACTTTACAGGTTTTACTGTAATAGTATTTTGTGGATAAAAAAAATTGCTCTTAGTTGCCAGTTTAACTCCTACATATTAATGACATTGCTTACAGTTACATTAACTTTAACATACCCCTTGACATACAATAACATCATTCATTTCATATGCTGTTGTTGATTTTGATATCATTTATTGTTGGTCAAGATCCCATTCAGTTCAAATGCTTTTGTAGACTGATGTCTCAGACCTCATTTATTTCATACTAGTGGTACCCGCACGGCGTTGCCCGTAGTAGAAAATTAAAAGGTCTTTTGTTTTGCCTGTATATTTCAAATTCACAACTCCAGAGCTCGAATACACTACCTTGCAGTGAGAAACAATACTCAAGAAAAAGGTAAAACATTTCATTCCACGTGTTTTCTTTGGGGGTAAATTACAGGCTTCAGACAGTTTATGGTGCAATGTAATTTCAGACGAACAGGAAAGAAAGCTTCCCACAAACACGATGAAAAATTACTGCCATTCACTAAGCGTCAAAGCAAGTAATAAGTTACGGCATTTGTTTGTTTTGCCTTTTTCATCCGCCATTAGACAGTGGCTTCAGCGCCCCCTTGGAGTTGCGAATAATGGATGGTGAATTTCTCGCCTATTGGCTTGCCCATGTTACGGTTCCATGTTATGATAACTTGGTAATTTACTCATCCATCTTATGATAATTTTGCTCGGGAAAATGTTCTTAAAATTGGAATAGAAAAAGAACAAAATCGAATTTTCGAAAAATCCCTTCGAGGTGCACACCCCCATGGTACAAACTAACTTTGTGCCAAATTTCGTGAAAATTCGCCGAACGGTCTAGGCGCTATGCGCGTCACAGACATCCAGACAGACGGAGATCCAGATAGACTTTCAGCTTTATTATTAGTAAAGATGCCATTAGAAACTCTTCAATATCTCTCAGTCATCAAAAGATCTGTGAGTGGGCAGGGAAACATCTTTTCTTGTTACTTGGAGTTGCTGTACCTAAAATTGTTCCGTGTACCATGAGCATGGCGCCCTTGTCACGATCTCTCATTGGCGGGAAAGTTGAAGAATGTTCTAGAAATCGTCGCATTGCTCATGCTAGATATACGTGGACCAATGAGCACGTGTTATGAACTTGTGTTCTTAAGGTGAATCGCCGTTACGTTTGTAGCTATCGATCTCTCTATCCATCTGTTTAAGTATGTGATTGTGGAGCCATTGGAACAGTGTGAAAGCTATTTTACTATTAGCTCGGTAGTTGTATCAGTGCGAGTGCAGTATGGAAGATTAATAGAATGATGTTACATTAAAGTGTAGTATTTTCGGCATACTTCTGAGTTGTAGGGTATTAAGTGGAATTTCTCCATGATGGATTTCTAGATGATGTGGAACTTAGTCTAGTCATTTTTGCTTACTACTTGGAAAGTTGTACTCGCCATTGTAAACAGGATCCGTATTAGATAGTTAATGGAGGGTATAGTTATAGTGCAATATTTAGACATCTTTCTTACTGTTTCTATTAGTGTAATATATAGAATACCCAATGGCCCAGTTCATTCTTTAATATTAACCTATTGTTTTTAATGTATTTTATATAACACTTTTTGCCTCAATAAAGGCTTTTGTTATTTTATACAATCGAATCTTTCTTGCAACTTTTGTCACATTTACACTCAAATTTACGTGAGTTTTCTTTCAACAATTCGTTGTTACGCCGAAACATGTGTCTGCAGTAATCTGCAATTTGTGCTTTTTGACGTTGTTATTTCTTACTTTACTTTTCAGAACAAAGGTATTTATTTATCAGACTTTAGAAACTTCAATTATTAATTTATAGAGCACACTACATTACATTACACTCAAGGGTCCCCTGTACCAGGGCCGTACGCAAGGGAGTGGTTTATAGGGTTCAAACCCCCTCCGACATTTTTCATCCAAAGAAATGCTTTTCATTATTTTTTAATTTTATTTATTTATTTATATTTTGGTGACAAAAATGTTGTTATTATTATTTCAATTTTATTTGTAAAATGAAATTAGTATGGCTGAAGAATTGTACGAACTTGTGTGTTTATGGTAGCTATTCAGAAATTCATTTATTATGTAACAATTATGTATACACTTCCTCTCTCCATTTAGATAATCTATTGTAACAAAAATCAATAGAATACGTATGAAACCAAATTTAATAGAAAATATAAATGTTTCAAAAATGTGTTTGGTAACCCCCCCCCCCCCCCCCCCCGAAACAAAGGTCTGATTACGGCCCTGCCCTGTACCTGCCACTATATGTAAATTAAACCAGTTGGTAAATTAAACCCTGAAAACCACTGTTTTTTTATCCAGACCAGGAGCTGAGCAATCTCTGGTCCAGCACCCCTGCAGGTATTGATTGGAATGGGAACTCTTTGTGATCACCACATATTTATCGTGTCCCAGTCACCATAAACGAATATGGTGGATCTTTGACAGACTGGTGTCGAACCTGTGCCCCTCCAGTTAAGTCTGACACAATCAGGGGGTCTGGTGCTCTCCCTGGTAATTTCTCAAAATTGAATTCTTCAAAACTCGGTAATAGCTAAGAAAAGAATGAAAAAAAATCCCTGACTAAATTTACCAAATTTCCCTGATTTGAATTATCAATCACTGTGCCCTCCTTGAAAACCATTTCAAATGCAGCATTTATAATGTTTTAGGCTGTTAATTTAAAATATAGTGTAATTTTCTCAGTAGCAGATTTTTGGGGGCAAGCGGAAAATTAATTTAACTATTCATTTTTTATTTTGTTAAAATTGACTTCTCTATATAACATGAAGAAACAGTTTAGTTATTTAAAAAGAACCCAAAAGACACAAATCTTATTTGAATAAAAGCATTTTTGTTTGCTAAAGAAGTAATACAGTCGACCCTCGTTTATCGCGGTTAATTCGTTCCAGACTTTACCGCGATAACTGAATTTCCGCGAAGTAGGATTCTATATTTATAAACCGTATATTTTCCTAATTGGAGCGCATAAAACTTACTTAAGACAATTTAAATAGAATTTTA
Organism: Uloborus diversus; assembly: GCF_026930045.1. Classification (NCBI taxonomy): domain Eukaryota; kingdom Metazoa; phylum Arthropoda; class Arachnida; order Araneae; family Uloboridae; genus Uloborus; species Uloborus diversus. The sequence goes on from NW_026557765.1 coordinate 1,462,837, forward strand.
ACATAGGTAGAGCCCCCTAGACATGAAATGTAGCCACCATTACATTTGCATTACTTAAAAAAAATGCACAAAGTATGAGAAAATGAGATATGTTAGACGTAATAGGTATCACATTGTTAATTATTTGGGAAATAAACTACACACACACACATGCAGTTCTTACACACTACTATGAATCTATGAAAATAGCTCAACTTGTTCGATGATGAATTAATTGCCAGTTAGTGACCGTATGTGCCCCCGTTCTTCCTCTACATTTATCCTCATTTAAGGTATTACGCATACAACTTAAAAATCTAGTACATTGTTGAACACCATTTACAATTACTGATGTAATAATACAGTGATTTATACTTTTCAGTTAGTGTTTAACCATTAAAATGAGATAGCGATTCCTAACTTTTTCTTCGACGATTTTATGCCTCCACTCCCTCAACTAGTACAACCACAGCCCTCAGAAGAGCTTACCTTACTTAAAAGACATACTTTGTTATTCTTATGTAGGGAACAGTTTACACGAGCGCATTAAAAAAAAAAAAAAAGCGATGTAGTGAAGCCGCGAAGTAGCGAGAGACGACTGTACAGTGAAACCTGTGTAAGTTGACCACTTGCGGTATACTACTTTAGTGGTCAACTTATAGAAGTTGAATTATATGATATAGATCTAATCATGTGTCTGAAAATAGCAGTCAACTTAGACAGGTGGTCAACTTTACAGCTTTTACTGTACTGGAGTCGAGACCAGAGTGGCAATTTAACTTACTGGTTATGAACTCATAAAAGAATGTAAAACCGCCATTCGTCTATTAATTCTTCTTTGATGGAACCAGTAATTGACGTTTTTTTTTTTAAAAATGTGTGAAGATGTGCCTATGAAAGCCTGCAAAATGAAGTAAATTACATGATAGTCCCTTGGCAAAACAATAATATTAATTAAAAAAGCATGTAGCATGTAGTGTTTAAGCTTTTAAAAACAAATCAGCAACTGCTTTGAAATTCGCAAAGAAGTAGCTTCTGAATTCTTCAATAAAACCTACATAATATAAAGCTATAATTTTCTTATTTACATAATATTTTGAAGTTAAAATATAAATTTATTTAAGAAACTCAAATGAGTTATGGGTTTATTTAATACCCTTGTCCGTGTGTCATAATCCATATAAAAATGTTCCTAATTAAAACCGCTCATTTTTCAGCATATCGGTGAAATAATATAGCCTTTCATGTTTAATTAGCTTGAAATGTTAAAGATATTTTACTTCCATATTCAAAGTAGAAAAGTTGCATAGTATTTATGCATTTAAAAGTATATTAATTGGCCTTAAGGGTTCCTGAAAAAAAAAAAAAAAAATTGAAAATAGTCATGAAAACTTTGCTATGAAAAATTGAAATGGGGGGGGGGGAGCTTTTCAATTTCTTGGGTCCCCTCCAAAAGTTATTTCTGAATCTGCCCCAGAATTTTCTGCATATTATTGGTGGTGGTGTGTGATCACTGTTCGTAAAATCAGCCTGAAGAGAACAAATCGGTAATCAGTGCTAATGGTTAGTTCAAATAATGAAGATTGGTTCTTCTTTGCCAGTAGGGTTGTTTCTTTTATGTAGCCTGAATCACTTAAATGGAAAATACAGGAACATAAAAGAAACTACCCTACACGAAAAGACACAGCCTTCATTACACAATACTATTCGCTGAATTTCCCCCGATTTTCATTACCAATTATGATGGTAACTACTGTTTGCCCTACTTGAAAACCATTTAAAATGTAGTCCTACTGTAAATTGGAGTTCAAAACTTGGGCAGACATACTGAAAAATAAAGCACAGATAATCCACTGCAGTGTATAAATTCAATTATTTGTACACTTTTTTAACAGATTAAGGTACTCAATTTTGCAAAACAAAAATGACTCTTTTTTCATTTATTCAATTTTCCTTGAATTTTTTCGAATTTTCCTGATATTTTACTGATTATTCCCACTTATTCACTCCCCAGGCTTGTAAGTCTTCCACTTACAAGGAGGCGGCACGACCGTGGGGTTGGAGATTTGCGTCAATTTTTTTTTTTTTTGTAGTGAAAGAGGACCCCTAGTACCTTACGTGGTTAAAGTAATACGACGCAATACTCAGAAAATTATGAGAAAAATCGATTTAAAGTCGCCATGGAGTCTCCTAGGCGCCTTAAGAGTTTAAAATGTCAGTCTCTTGACGAGCCGCCGCTAGCCTAATTGATTAAGGCGTGATCTTTTGCTCCAGAGATAGCACAATCGAATCCCACTCTGGACCTTTTTCTTTTATCTTCTTTTTTTTTTTTTGCTATCACAACAATTAGTGATAACGCTTTTCATAGTGGGTGCCTATATTACTTTCTGAAATTTATTTTTGCCAAGGATCGCAAACTTTTTCACTCACTGAAAAATATTCATGCTCATTATTTTGCACGGTTTGATTTGCCTAGTAAAGGTTTTATGACCTTTGGTATCCTTACGGTTATAAGGGACATCTGCTCATAGGACATTCGGATTTTTTTCTGTTGTTATCACAGCAACTATTGAAATAGTTTCTCCTCCCTACATAATTTTTAAGAATTTATTTACATCATTTTTAAAAAAAATTATTTTCTTTTTCTTCCAGCAAAACAATTTAAAACAATTCATATTTTTCATTCTACCGCTACTTTGTTACCACTAATTGTTGTGGTTGCAAAAAAAAAAAAGAAGAGAAGTGAAAAAGGTCCGGAGTGGGATTCGATCGTGCTATCTCTGAGGCACAAGATCAAGCCTTAACCAACTAGGCTAGCGGCGGCTCGTCAAGTGACTGACATTTTAAACTCATGAGCTGCTTAGGAGACTCCATGGCGACTTTAAATCCATTTTTCTCATAATTTTCTTAGTATTGCGTCATATTAGTTTAACCACGGATGCAGAATATGTTTGATCCGGCGATCTAGGATCGGGGGGAAATTTGAACCATTTGGGGAAATTTTGCAGATTTTTTAAAAAGAAAAATTCCGATTTTTTTTCTGCAAGTGTCATTTGAATGCGTTTTCTTTTGCAGCACCACTCTTTATATTTTCATCAACTATTTGTTGGATAGAAATTCACATTTATTAAAAAATATTACAATGTATTTACTTAATTTACTTTTTAAATATCGAGTTCTACAAGCTATTAGTTCATTCTATTAGTTTTAAAGATGCAATTGCTTTTTTTTCCCAAAATTATCTCTATCTATAGTAATAGGAATGAATTTTTATCTGAAACATAAAGCATATTGTAAAATTTGGGGGAAATTTTCATATAGATTGGGGAAAATAGTGGTGTTAAAAACATTTTCTGCACCCCTGAGTTTAACCACGTAAGGTACTAGGGGTCCTCTTTCACCACAAAAAAAAATTAACGCAAATCTCTGACCCCATGGTCGTGCCGTCTCCATATCAGGACAACATCCGTCTTACATAATGTACTCTTATACTTAAGGCAGAGTACTGCATTTATATGAATCTTTCTCACTCAAATTTATAGGAACTGGAGTAACAACATATTGCCTGCATCCGGGAGCTGTCCATACCGAGCTTGGTCGTCACATGGGCACGTCTTTTAGCAGCATTATGGGACGCATCTACCAGATTTTCAGCCGTGCATTTTTTAAAAGTGCTTACAAAGGTGCTCAGACCACCATTTTTTGTGCTGTAGACGAATCATTGGCCAATGAAAGTGGTTATTACTACAGGTAACTGATATTTTGCCTATTCCGAAACATTCACCATTAATTTTCAGACTGATTACTTTTGGTATAAATTTCTAAAAACCTTTTGCATTTTTAAATAAGTTTAAAAAAACAGAAAGTAAGCCTCACGGGTGGAAGTGGGGAAAAAATCCCCAGACTGAAATGTTTTAAGATAAAAAGAGGGGGTGTGCTCAAAATTGAATTTTCTAAGCGAAAGGATAAAATAAGAAGCTTCCTACTTAAAAATGAACCACTTATTTTCTACAAAAGTGTTTTAAAACACAAAATGTAAATAAAATTACAGAGCTACTGTATTAAAGAAATAAAATTATAACTAATTGTCTCACTTTAATCAAGAATAATTTATTTTTTATCATTGGTTAAGATCAGTAGTTTTTTATTATGATTGTACAAATCAAATAAAAAACTCATTTGTCCAAATTTTCTCCATATTTAATTCATTCAGAACATTTATTACTTTTTGACTTTTATCCTGTTCTGTCTCACTTTTTCAATATTCCGATGTTTTCAAGAAGGTGAAAATCCGTCAAAAGACCGAAAACTTTCAGCCCCGATTAGCATGTAAACAATAGTTTACAACACGGTTCATACTCTTAAAGACAAAATGAATTTCAGGAGTTTTCAGGAGTCAAAAGCAAAATTTTCAGGAGTAATAACATGAGCGGTTTTTACAAGAAAACTAGTTTCAGTAACATTTTATCTACTTTGCTGTCAAATTTTTAATCGAATAGTAATTTTTTTTTTTTCACATACTATTCAATCAAAAAAAAAAAAAAAAAAAAAAAATTAAAAATTGGATTCAAAATAATTAAAAATAACAGGGATACACAAAATATTAGATATATCGGCATATTATCAGTACTAAATATACTACAAAATAGCACTACTAATTAGCAATATAGAAAATATGCTTAATAGCTGTTGCCACAAAAACTAGCACATGCTCTTGGTTCGTTCTCTAGTGGCAGTTACAATCAGTAAAAGTAATGGGCATGTTTGAACAGAGTAACAGGTCAGTCGGTTCGAACACACCCCATGTCTTTGCGAAAAGCACTGGGTGATCTGTATAATACGAGAATTTTGATTGGTTGCCAGCGATTCAATATGGCTGCCTAAACGGAGATGAAATGGAATTAAAATTAGCGATTGTTGTTGAAAATTATTTTCAGGAGGAGAAGAGAAAAATCAGGAGGTTAAAACAAAAATTTAGGAGTTTTAAGGGCTCTTAGAAGAAAAAATTAAATTTCAGGAGTTTTTCAGGAGGCGTACGAATCCTGTTACAAATTAGTGCAAGGATTCAGCAATGCAAATTATTTAACAGTTTTAAAATATTGCCCACACATTTCAATATTTGTAAGTATTCTATTTTACTAAACATGGTGTCCTTTAACACTATCTGTTTAATTTATTCTATCTCACTGAACTCAATCTTCCACACATGTAGATATTCTTGCTGAATACTGTCAAAGGTTTATTAGTTAACACATGTGAAAGACTTGAAACCTTTTTTTTTTCCTCGTTACAATTGGATCAGGGGTGAAAGTGTTCCGTTTTTTGAGATTTCAAGTCTTTTAAAAAAAATCAGGAACAGAGTGAAACCAAACCAAATAAAAGTTGAAAAGTAATAAATAATCCGTTAAAGAGTTAAATCTGGGAAGTTGAGAACTTTTCTTCAATTTAATTTGTATTTTGTGATAATATTTAAGAGAAAATTGCTACAGCCATGAAAAATAAATTATTCTTAAATAAAGTGAAGTAATATCTTATGATTTTATTTCTTAAAAAAATCTTTATAATTCTTCGTCCAAAATGCTATGAAAAAAAAAGTTAAAAACATTTACCTCCACATTGCTGCGCTTATTCTACTTGTCAAAGTAAATTACCAAATCAAAATTTGAATCAATTAAAGTATGGTTAGGGGTTGCGATCAATGCAAAATCTAAATCTATAGTTGCCTTGGAGTTAGGTCAATTTGCAATTGAAAATTTTTTCTATATAAACGGAGCGAAATGGCTCATTGTCTGAATTCTTTGGATTTGATTTAGTATTTGTAGTTATTTAAGGGAGTGATAGGAATATAGAGTCATTCCATTTCAAATCAGGCAGGCAGGTATGAAAAGTGTCATATGACCATCACCGATTTTTTTGAAAAAAATACAGTAGTTACAGCTAAGGGACATATGAAATATCCCAAAAGGATTTTGCAAGAAAATTTTTTTTTCTTCAGTTACAGCCTATTAAAATTCTGCACAAAATCCACCATTTTGGAAAAAACCGGCAAAACACTCCATTTCAAATGGACATTATTTCAAAAATATTTAACCTATTTGAATAATTCTTTTTTCTAAAAATAAATAAGGACCCATATATCCTCTAGACATTGTTTTTGAAAGTTTAGTTAGGTTTTTTGATAAAGAAAAAAATTTATATTTGCCGCGAAAAACTGCATTTTTACCGATTTTATGATTTTTTTCACCATGAAAAAAAAGTTTTTTTACTAAATGGAGATGGCAGTCTAAAGCCCTTATATGATAGTTTCATAACATATTTTATTATAATCCTTGGATGCATACAGCCTAGGAAGTAAAATTTGAAATTTTGAAAATTTTCAAAAATAGCAATTTTTGAAGTGATTTTACTCAAAATACCCATTTTTTAAAAATCTAAAAATTGGCTATTTGAACCCCATATAATGCTTAACAAGTGGATAGACACTGCATCCCGTATTTTTCCCCATAAAATGTTTTATGATTTTTTGAAAGTGACCTTATCGCCCATGGCATGTATGTAAAATAAAAATGTCTCATAATTTTAGTACCTGAAATTCTGATTATATTAATGCCTAATAGCTACAATAATGGTACACTTTATCAGGAATAACTAAAATCTTACTGACTTTTCATAATATATCAGTAGCAAACCGCTTTTGATGACCCAGTCAATTCGTCTTTTTGTAAGACTCTGTGTGTAGCCTTTAGATAGAAGAGCCTTTGGTGATTATATTAATGACTAATAGCTACGATAATGATGTACTTTAGCAGTAACAGTTAAAATATTTCCTTTTTTTTATATAAATATTAGTTTATTTTGTCTCCAAAGCTATGCATTCACCGTTACTTTCATATGCAGCAACAAATCATATTTTTTCTCTTTCAATTCTCTCTCTTCAACTCAATTACGCGACAGGGGACACCATCAAAGGGAAGAACAATACAATGCATTTAAAACGATTAATTTTAATTTCCTGCTTTGGTTGTCATTGGCGAATGTTGTCACATAATTTTTGGATCCTACCTCGTATGATTACTTTTATACGTAAGAATATGTATACTAAATTCAAACCGCAAAACTCACTTGTAGTTTAAGAATTTAAAAAGCCCACCTGTTTTATGAGGGAAGTAATCATTTGAACATGGTTGTAAGTTGAGGTAACTAAACAGATCACCAAAGGTAGCTATTACAGCCAGGGATCCAATTTCTAACAAAAGAAGCGCAGGATCCCTATAGTCTTCAGAACTTATTTTAATGCTTAAGTGGCCTGAGTTCGGTCAAAAATACAAAAATTTGAGTGAAACAAATAAGGAAGCATGGGAGCTGAGCTCCCATAACAATTAGGCGCTGATCAGCAGAAAAATATATTTATATAATGAAGTACAAAAAGACGAATTGACTGGGTCATCAGAAGCGGTTTGATACTGCTATATTATTACAAGTCAGTAAAATTTTAGTTGTTGCTGATAAAGTGCACCATTATTGTAGCTATTAGGCATTAATATAATTAGATTTTCAGTGACTGAAATTATTAGAAATTTTTATTTTACATGCATGCCACGGGCGATAAGGTCACTTTCAAAAAATCATAAAGCATTTCATGGGAAAAAATACGGGATGCGGTGTCTATCCACTTGTTAAGCGTTATAATGGGGTTCAAATGAGCCAATTTTTAGATTTAAAAAAAATGGGTTTTTTTGAGTAAAATCACTTTAAAAATCGCTAATTTTTGAAAATTTTCAAAATTTCAAATTTTTTTTCCGAGGCTGTATGCATCCAAGGATTATAATAAAATATGTTATGAAACTATCATATAAGGGCTTTAGACTGCCATCTCTGTTTAGTAAAAAAAACTTTTTTCATGGAGGAAAAAAAATCAAAATCGGTAAAAATGCAGTTTTTTCGCCGCAAAAATGAATTTTTTTCTTTATCAAAAAACCTAACTAAACTTTCAAAAACGATGTTAGAGGATATATGGGTCCTTATTTATTTTTAGAAAAAAGAATAATTTAAGTAGGTTAAATACTTTTGAAATAGTGTCCATTTCAAATGGAGTGTTTTGCCGTTTTTTTTCCAAAATGGCAGATTTTGTTCAGAATTTTAATAGGCTGTAACTGAAGAAAAAATTTTTTTCTTGCAAAATCCTTTTGGGATATTTCATATGTCCCTTAGTTGTAACTACTGTAATTTTTTCAAAAAAATCAGTAATGGTCATGTGACAGACCCTGCCTGATCTGAAATGGAATGGCTCTATATATTCTTAATTTTAAGTAATGACATTTTTGACAAACAAAAACCTTTAATTTTGATCAATGCTGTAATAACTCGTTATCAATATCCTTTTGCCGTCAAGTGTTTAATCGTAGATGGATAAAAAAAGACTGATTTTGGTGCAAAATATATAAAAAATTTTGGTGCGTTTCAGAAATGAGACAAATTTTTAAGATTTTTGTCAGCAATTATTGCATTAATTGGAACTAAAGGAAATCAGATGGTGCAATGTTGGGTGAGTAATATTCTGGTGATGGTCAATATAGAATGGGAGATCATTGTTCAAACCCCCTCCCCCCCCTAAAAAAGACTGAATTTCAGTGGGTTGCCTCCCCTGATATTGTACCACCTGGTTTCTCTTTACTACAATTGCTATACGACGAAAAATATGAAAATTCAGCTGATGTCCATGTCTGGATATTTTGCTCCGAAACCAGATTTTTATTGATCCACGATTGTGAATTTGTAGACTGCATGGTAAAAGGTAGTTGATAACATTTCGCTTCTAACATGAAAATATAAAGGTAAATTAGTCTAGCATACATAGTTCTTAAAACTAAGATGGATTTTTTTTTTAATATTTAGGTATTCAATATTATAAAAAGAGTTATTGTTTTATTATTTTTAACTTACAGCAACTGCAGTAAAGTGGCACCATCCAGAAGAGCTAGAGATGCAGAAATGGCGAAAAAACTGTGGGAGCTTAGTGAAAGTTTTGTCAAGACTGAATAGAAAAAGAAATACCATTCATGTAAATTATATTTTATAAGCCAAAGACATCACATTTACAATAAAGATTTTTCTACTTCAATTTTTCTTCTTTTATTAACTGCTAACAATTAACATCCAGCCAACTTAGTGAAAGTGATCTGAAACGAGATTTACATAGTATAGTACAAGTAGGTGAACAAAAACTAAAATCACAAGCATTGTTCTAAAATATAAACATATCAATCAAAAAATTGGTCAATCCTCTTAAAAGTTGACAGGATAAAATAATTTACTAGTTTTGTAATAGGTTTACCTTATTGCAATAGTAAGAGATTCCGAAGAGGATCCAAAAAGGAACATGAAAAATATTTTTTGCAATTCTGTGAAAGGCACATGAAAAATATTTTTCATAATTCTGTGGTCTCTAAGGTGCCCCCAAAAATAAATTGCTAAAGGTTTCCAAATTAATCCACTGATTAACTTACATGCTAATAAAAGCATAGCAAAATGTATACTATCCTAATACACTAGTAGTAGATACATAAAGAATTATCTTCAAAAACATGTTTCATTACCATTGGTAAATTTATTTGATGTTCAAATAAATAAGGCAGTAAACTCGACTTATACAACACCAATTCTAATTTTTTAAGGTGCACCTACACACTAAGATATAATTTTTTTTCCACTCAAAAATCTTGTTTTTTAACTGTAGGTCACTGAGTTAAGTTTAATACATTTGCAGCATAAAAACTAGTAATGAGCTAACCAGCACATTTCATGAAACACAATATCTTTAGTCCAATTCGTCTATAGTTGAGGCACACCTAACAGAATTGCGAAGGCTATGCAGCTCTCAATCGCAGCATTACGAAGCTACTAGGTTAGGTTTGCCGTAACTATAGACAATTTTTGTCCAAAAACATCTCTTTTATATCTTTCATGTTGTCTACCCCAATAAAGACGTAGAGAAAAGTTTTTTTTAGTTATTATTATTATTTTTTTTTAAAGATTTTTTCAAATACGGAAGAAAAAAAATTCTCCAAAATTTTGCAGTTTTAATATCCATTTTAAATTTACTTTCGAACTAATGCCTCTGATTTAGGCATACAGCATCCACTTAACTGTACAGAGTTACAGACTGCATAATGGTATTAAAATAATTAATATACATTAATTCTCTGTTGTATAATCATGTTTGGGAAAAATCAACACATGACAAAGAGGCGATTCTTCAGAAATCGGGTTTAAAGTTTTGAAACAAGTTCTCAGCGATGGCAGCACCTCATGAAAATATCTTAGTATCATTGTTACAGATATTTATTCCTTTATGAGCTTTAGTAGATATCAAAATAAAGTTAAAATATGAAAAAATTAAAAGTTAGTATTAACTTAAAAATTAGTAACTACCAATACTTTAATATCAAATATCTTTTTCAAAATAGGTCTATTTAATGTAACACATGTTTAAGTAACTACAGACTTTCAGAATATTTAAAACATTTAAAGGATGTGGATACAAAAGTTTTGAATCGTAAAACATAGCTTGCAATTTCCAGCAAAAAATATATCTAATGTGGCATTCATCCAAATAATAGATCCTTATCCAAAGGTATTAATTACACTTTTGTCCAATTCCCAAAGTAAATATCTTGAGAAATTGGGAGGAGGAAAAAATAGGTTTAGGGTTGTCATCAACGTTTTGCTTGAAAATAGCTTTAGTAGCCTGAAATGTATAAAATAGTTGCCTAAATGGTCTCCTCAGAGCTACATCTAAGTTGTGTTTTGTATACATGTAGTTGCTTTTTTCCCAACAGTTTTTATAAATTTGCCAACTCAAGAAATACACAACCACACAATAGAGCATCTTGAAACATGACTACCATCTAGTAAACACAAGAAAACCAAAACATAATTTTTAAGATCTAACATTTGTTTCAACATTTACTTAGTTCATTTAGCATTTTTCAATAGAATTACTGTTTTACCGTTTCAAAAACAAAAGTTATTTTTTCCCTTTTATAAGTGCTATGAAATGAAAATTTCATAAAGGTTTTTTTTTTTTTTTTTTTTTTTAGTTCAAGGTAAATTAAGCATACTTACTCTGATTTTAAAAACAGAAATTGAGTTTGCGTACGATTAAAACAAAATTACTGCATAATTAAAAATCTATAGCATTTAAATTTAAAACTTTGATGACAAAAATGGAAAACTTGGCATTCCTTGGTTTTTTAGTAACATAATTATCAATAAAACTTGGATTTTTAAAAATAGAGAATTGCATTTTATACGTGGGCATTATAAAGGTATCCATTCTACCGTAATGAAGTTGAATGCAGAGACTTACATTGCCTCTCTTGTTTGTGCTTCTCAGCCCAGATTGCTTTATTTTCAGGAGAATTCACTAGAAAAGGAAGAACAACAAATTAATAACCATTCAGTTAAACAAACTATTTCATAATAATATTTGTTCACGATCTAAGAAGCTAGCTATAATGTTTATTAACTTTATATTGTAAAATACAATGTTGAAAAAAGAGAAAACTCCTAAAAATATTTTTAAAAAATATGCTATAAAAAGTGAAAATTACCTTTTAAAAAGCATTTATAAACTAAAGCTATTTGTTTTATTAACCTTTTAAAAAGCATTTATAAACTAAAGCTATTTATTACAGCATAAATGTTTAAATTAAGCGTAAGAGTAACAAGAAAATACTACAATATTGGTACTAATTAGTTACTATACAATATTAGTTTGCTAATTTTTTTTCCAAAGTGGGAAAAAACTGGCTAGATGGAAAGTTTCTTTGAATAGTAAAAAATATTGAAAAAACCTTATTTCTTAGGAATTTATCACATAAGTTACAATTATATAAGATAAAATAAATACATTTTGAAATTTAACATTATGTAACTTTAGTTAGATTAATAAACGGTTACATACTAAATGAATAATTACATCAGTATTTTACCCAAAACCTTAGATTTGATTGAAGCTATTTATTGACTAAGTAGAAAATTGCCCGACAAGATATAAGGGGTGAAAATTGCTTCTACATTTGAATGAAGCAATTGCCTGTTTGGTGATATTTTGATAGTTGAAATTGTAACCCTAATTCCGGTGGATTAACCTCAAACTCCAGTAGATAGCTTTCATTGTTGAGCACTTTTTTGTTTCTTCATTACCCTGAAATGGCAGTCTTACCAGTATAACAGTTAAGTTACCGGATCGAGTTTAGCCTCGTCACAATAAAGCCTTTCTCTGCATCTCTACATAGTATAAAATGAAGTCCCCAAAAAGCGTCTGTGCGTTTGAACTCGCAAAACTCGAGAACTACCCGGCTGATTGTGCTGAAATTTTCACAGTTTGTTCCTTTAAGTCCTGAAAAGGTTTGCAAACCAGTTCGAATAAAATTCGATGAATCGTTCTTTTTTTTATTCCCATTTATGTCCAACTTACATGTAAATTCTCAAATATGGGGATGAAAAATTACTTGCATATATTAATATTACATATCGTTAGAAAGGGTAGAATTTTCCGCTTTCTACGCAATTTGTTTTAATGCTCTAACTTTATTACGGCGGGAGTTATTTGCATTTTTAGCTCGAATTTTTTTAGTCTTAGCTGAAATTTAGGCACTACTTTCCTCATTAAATAAATCAATAAAAAGTGAAGGAATTGTCCCACAGCTTTCTTTTTGACGCCATTGGAAAAAGCGACCTTTTTTACTCCAGATCTAACTCGACCTATGGTCGAAAAAATAAGCTTTCATCTCGAAAGGAAAAAAAGTTACAAGCCTTTTAAATCAAGTTTAAGAAATCTCGATTCCATTCAAATTGTGAACCATTTTCTTACGCATTTTAATTTATTAAACTTATTTTATTTTGTGTTTCCAAGGTTACGCATTTTAAATCCATCTTTCTGGATTTAATTTCTTAAAAGTATTTTAATATCTGTCGTCATTGTTTGGAAGGGAAATCATGATGTTTTTTTTAAATTTATTTTTTACGCCTAATTGTTGAATATACGTCACTTGACACAATTTTTATTTTCAAGGTAGACCGGGCAAAGCCGGGCAACGCAGCTAGTTTTAAATATTACATAAACATATTATCAAATTATCATGCTGTGGCGCGAGTTTCATTGTCAATAACATCAGCAGCGTTATTCAATCACTAGCTATTATATATATATATATATATGAGGATAAGCTGCAAATTATGCTCCTTAACCAGAGATTATGCAAAACTGTAAGCAAATACCTTACAATATAAAACCTTACAATATAATACCTTACAATATAATTGTTTGGCTCTCTTGGCTCCCTTAAGAGGATTTTCGCCACCAGCTTCTGTGATTCCTATTCCGGGCTGATGAGTGCTAAAAAGCACGAAACTGCAGTCCTCGGATGGAATAACTGAGCTGGTGGTGTATTTTAAGTATTTCTGCCTTAGCCCTGACTTAGGGCGGTAACTTACTACAAATACCTTACAGTTTATTATGCATCCAGAGACTTTAGTTTCACCCTAATTTGGGCAATCATCAGTCTGGAAAAGCCATAACAGAGCTGGAGGTAATAAACCTTTCCTAAACTCTGAGATTACTGACACATTAGCCACGTTCACAACACTTTTCTACCCCGTAAATCCCCGCTCCGGCTCCGCAAAAAACCAATTGAAAAATTCCCAGTTTACATATAAAAAAAAGTTTTCCATTATTGTACCAGAGAATGGTTTTTATCCAGCATCCTTAGCGGCTATACCCAGCAAGTTGATGAACTTGTTTTGCGTAATGCATTCTGGGTAAAAACTCAGCTTTGACTTCAGAAGGAAGCAGGAGGGGAAAAATTCCACTTACATCCCGCAAATAACCGGAATGCAGTGAAAAGCAGGTTTTTCCGGGGTCGAAAGTGTCCATGGAAACGGCACTACCGGCAGGATTGGGTTTTGGACTGTCCAAAACTGGTTTAGGACAGGACAGGTAGTTTTTACCGTCTAAAACTGTCCAAAAGTGTCCGAAACTTTCTTAAACTGTCCAAAACTATGCTAAAGCTAAAGGGGTGTAATCGAATCAATTCCTATTTATAGAAATATTCTTGATGCTTAAATACTGATATTAATGAGATTTAATTAATGAATATTTGATAATATTTTTCTACAAAATGTTCATTTAAAAAATATTTTTTAAAAAATTGCCAATAACTCTATTACATAAAAACTTCCTTATGTAACAGTTGGTAGAGTTATGAAAAGGAAGTTCACAGCACTACCAAGACAACTCATTTCAGTTCCATTTATAACTCAAAGGAATGTTATCAAATGTGCAATGTTTAGGTGCAAAAAAAAAAAAAAATTTTTTTTTAATGATTTGTGCAAATAAGTTTTACATGATGTTTTAACGAAAATTATTTTTAAAATCATAGATTAAAGAACAAAAAACTGATGATTAAATACTTATGTTTTAAAACTTGTGTTATTCTTTTCTTAGTTCATATTTTTACTATAATACATTCTGTAACTAAAAAAAATGTCAGTTATTGCATTTAAGTCAATATTTTTAGCACTTTCTTTTGCACACAAGCATAAATGTCTAAGAATTTGGTTTATGGTAAAGAAAACAAAAGAACTAACTCATGGGTTTAAATTGAAATTTTTATTGAAGAATTTAATTTCTACATAACTAGATTAAAATCAGTTATATATGTACACTTGAATGTTCACATTGAGTAAATATATTAAATAGTCAAAAATAAATAAATAAATAAAATAATTTTGACATATTTTGTTCTTTTTTCGATATTTTCTCACAAAGTATCGTTTCTCAGATAACAGTTTGGGACACTTTCGGACAGTTTTGAACACAAGAGTTTTGAACAGGATGGTGAAAAACTTGCGAACCCTGCTTTCATTTGGGCACATGCATAAACATAAGGAAATATGGTTACCATTATCAAAAAGAAAATAAATAAAATTGAACTCGTGCACACAAATTGAAATTTTACATTAAGAATTCAATTTCTATGAAACTAGACTAAAATCAGTTGCATAAATAAGTTGAATGGTCACATTAAATAAATGTTCAAAAAAAAAACATTATTTTGATACACTTTATTCTGTTTTTGATGTTTTCTCAGAAAATATAATATCTCTAAAAATGTAGTTTTGGACACTTTCGGACAGTTTTGGACACAAGGGTTTTGGACAGGATGGTAAAAACCAGGGTTTTTACCGTGGTTTTTATCGTAGTGTCCAAAACCCTGCCTACCGGTAGTTAAATTTAAATTTAGCACATCAGTGAAAAACATCCAAAAACAAGGTGAAGCTCCATCGCATGAAATGAAGGTAAACATGAAATTAATAAGCTGTAAGTTGCACCTCTTAAACAAAACTAAATATCCAATAACTTGTTGCAACATCCAAAGACACCCAACAAAAGCGTTTGTCAGCTGTCTTTATCCAGAAGCTCATTTCTTTAGCATTGAAAATGGGATTCCTTGTAACCCTGAAACATGTGTATGCAAAGCAGGGGTAGAAGTGACCAACTTGTCACATATAAGACATTTTCCGCAAAAAATATAGGACAAATATACATTATATGAATAATTTTGCTATGAAAAAAGAAATAATACATATCATATATTATTTATTTATTCCTATCAATGATTTTGTTTAAAAAAAAAAAAAACTCAAATAAAATTATTCCTTACATCTAAAATGACTTTCCTGTAGTTGAAAGAATAATATTTGAAAAAAAAAAAAAAACAAAAAAAAAAAAAATTGTACTTTATAGACGAAATAATTAAACAAAATTTGAAAAAAGAAAATTTTTATTTTTTCTTCCTCACTCATGACCCAAGTACTAATTTCACTGTTCTTTGATTTTAAATCTAAACTGAACCCTTTAACAATTGTATTAAGAACAAACAGAGCTTGAGAAGGATCCTCTTGACGTTTTTCAGAGTCTTCTTTATGCTTGAATGTTTTAGCATGCTGCCTCAATTGCGAAAATCCAGTATTGCTTACGAGCATATAGGACGTTGCAAAAATGGCAAAAAGCGGTAAAATCATCTTTTCCTTTAGTGCACCATGCACCAAAATCTGTAGAATTAATGTCCTCCTGGTTCAACAACAACAAAAAACGGGACTATAAGAAATATAAGACATTTTTCAAAAATATAGGAAATATAGGACGATTTTGATGCTTTTCTTGAAAATATAGGATATATAGGACTACTCCGACCCCTGTGCAAAGGCTTGCAAGGAGTCCCGGTTTGACCAAGACAGTTCAAAAAAGAATATCGTGGTCCGGCTGGTTTACTTCACCTCACTTCTCAATAAAACACAGGTGCCCAAAAACATCTAAAAATAATTAACTGCGAAGGATTATTTAGGAAAATTACTTTGTCATTTGAAACATTGACTTGTAAAATTAATATCGGATTAGCTTGTGAGGATTTTTACAAGATTAAAACCAAAATATTTTTTGAACTAAAGTAACTTACTTTATTAACATGAAAGAAATAAAATGTTCAAAGTTATTTGCTCGTGTTATTTATTATTACACTTGGTTTAGACTCATAATTAGTAACCATTTACTCAAAGCTTCGAGAATTAACTACCCTTTAAAACACTCTAAAGACAAGCCAGGGGCCCATTTGAATATACGCAACCCAAGGGGAAGGGGTCATTCCAGTGTCCCGGTTGAAATTTTTCAAAAATCTGGCAAGCCTACGTATGCAGTATCCTGCAAGTTTGTGTCATTTTATATTATTTAATTTTCTTTTACTTTTCAAGCAGAAAGGTATTTGTTCAATTCTCATTACTTGTAAAACCTATTAAAAGTTTAATAATTAAAAATAAGCTTCTAAAAATAAATAACATTTTAAATGACATTTGACCAAATTTATTCCAAGATTTTAATTCCATTAACAGGGGTTAAAATGAAAATTCTTAAGTTTAGCATTTGTAGTCATTGAGTTAGTTCAAGCTTTATGTAATTTCCACAGAGGTTGAGATACAGGAACTGAGTAATTTTTGTGGAAAACCTCCTAACCTGCTCATGAATATAATATATAGGGCCATTCTATTGTCACGTACGGGACAATCCGACTCTATAATTTCACCACCATTCTGTTATAGATCTTAATATATTAACTAAACAGGAAAAAGCATATTTTTTAATCCTTACAATATATACTAAGATACTCCAAACACAGTATTACTTTTATTGAATAACTTCGTTACTTAAAATTTAATTAATTTATGTGTGAGACATCCAAAGTCAACCTTTTGTTGTTTGCTGCATGCATTACTTAATATTTTTGTTCTATTAATATAGCAATAACAAAATGAATTGCAGGTTTTAAAAACTAAGGTTCCAACCTAAAAGAAACATAACACATTTGTTGAGAAATAATAATCTAAATTGTTGAAAAAAAATTATGCATATTGTCATTCTACTGAGAACGGTCATTTTGTCCTGTGCGCGACTGCTTCTATATTTCAAAAAAAGGAAATAATTATAGAGGTAATGAGAAAATTTTTTGCTTAAGAAGCCACATACATTTGTGATATCTTAAGCAACAAAATTTTCTTCCTTACCCTTTTAAATTATTATTTTTAATGAAATGTATGAAGCATCACATATGGGACCAAATTACTGTTTTCCGTGGACTGTCGCTATTTCATTTTTACTTTCTGTTGCTTTCCTCCAGTTTGTTAAAGTGTTTTTAGTTTTCTTGTACAGCCCCGAAAGAGGTTTTTTTCAGAAGAAACGGTAGAATTACTGTAACCGGGTCGCATTCGCGTATTTTTTCAAAAACAGCCAAATTTGGCACCTAAGACTCAATGTAAACAAAGAAAAATATCCAATGGGAATAGATCTAAAGAAAGGGGGTAGAGCTTTGGATGGCTCCTGACTGTTTATTAACTTTCTAACTAACTGTTTATTAACTTTCTCCTTTCTTTGATCATAGCCCTAAGGAAGCAAAAAAAGGGTAATAAAACTTTTCCTTTTGTAATTGATGAAAATATGCAGAAATATATTGTTACAAATTCTGTAAATAGGAATTATTTTTGAGAATAATTTGTCTAAATTTGGCATTCATTAAATTATCTTTCATCTAAAATTATTGTAGTAACGTAACCTGTAAATAGTTTCTTGTAATGAATATACAGCCCCCGTACATTCGGCTGAAGTATACGGTCCCCCTATTTTTCATTGTAAGGTTTGTGAATGAAAAGAAGATATGAGAAATGTGTAGAACTTAGTAGGATTTTCTAGAGATTTCTTCTCTTGGTATAAAGCGCCGGGCGTTTTGTGAATGAGTCAGTTTCGATTGAGAATTTGTACTGAGAGTGTATTAGCTCTGTTTATTGCGAGGCATTTCGCTGTGTTGTTTTTTGTAATTGGAAGTAAATACGTGTGTAACCGTTGAGTTTACGGTGTTGAGTGATATTTGCTTAATTGCTGATGATTAATTTAGCAGTTGTTAACGATCTCTCCTGTACATAGTGTAAATAAAGCTCCTGTGTTTTTCTCAAGAACTGTGTCGTCCTTTCAAGAAAGTTGGAAGTAGCACCGGATCCATTACAATATTATTAAGCCTAATTTTTTTTATAGAATTTTATTGCTTTCCTTATTTTAAAATTAAGTTTGTAGAAAAGACAAGTGAGATGTAACGTTTTTCAACATGTTACCATAATGTGCGTGGGAATATAAAGTGCATAAAACGAAATGGTTTCATGACGAAAATGATGTTACACTTTTTATGTTTGATTTCCTAAAAAACATTAACATGAAACATACATTTCTAGCAAATTTAACAACATTAAAAGTTTGATAAAAAACGACATTAGTCTGTAATAGTTTGTTAAGTAAATAGAAAAAGCCCTTAGGTGAATTTAATGTTCAATTAAAATTTAAAACAATCTACTAAATAAGTTAAATCACATCAAAAGATCCATTCAGAGAACATTATCATAACTAACATTTTAATTCCAACTTACTGACTAAGTTATTGCAATAAGTAATGAATTAAAGATGGAACAGTAAAACACAAAAGAAATTATTCACTGTGAACAAATTCCAAACAAGTATCCAAAAATATGAATAACTGATTTTTAAATCCATGACTTAAAATAGTGACAAACATTCCGTGATGTAAAATTTTGTAAAATGTTTTGAAGATCTAAAAATTGAAGAAACACAATATATGTTGCCATTTTTTGGAAAAATACCTTTGAGAAAATTAAAAATCTTATTCTATGGAATTAAAAAAAAAAGATTTATTAAACAAATACATTGCAATTTTGTGTAGTGAACCCTGAAATGGTTGATTGGCCAAACAAATAGCGAATAAGCTTTGGTGTAGGGTTACCAACATTGCTCCATCGCCAAGGTAAGGTAGCGGGTGGCCACAAGGACGTAGCCAAGGGGTGGGTCCATGAGGTCCGGACCCCCTCCTTCCCGAAAGATCACTGTCTGCTTTTTGTCAGTTGTTGCACCTCACGTCAACAAAAACTTTTCAAAAGAGAAAAATTTGACGAAAGCCGGTATTTTCCCCTTAAATATTCCCATTAATCGGCAATTTTCCCGCATCCGAGTCAATTCAGAACACGAGAACCTCGTGAAACTGCAATTCCCTCTTGCCGCCTTTCTTCTGCTGTGTCGCGTATTCCCTCCGAAAATGATGAATTTTCGCTTCTGCTTTCAACTCAGCCGGGTTGTGACCTTGAAATTCGGCCCCTTTCCCTTGATCCACCAGAATGCCATCGGCAAAGTAATTGAAAACAAACATTTATTGTCACTTTCGCCGTACCCCCAGTCTCATTGGCGTCATTTTCTTTCTTTCTTTCTTTTTTGTACTGACTCTTTTCCTGTTTGAACTTGATTTCCTAGACACATGCTGCACGAAGGACAGCCAGAGTGGGGTGCATCTGTTGTGAATCAGTAATTGAAATTCCTATTATTTTCTGTTTTAACACACAGTATTTTTCTACTACACACTTATAGGAAACATATCTAGAACAAATTTGTAATCAAGAAGAAAATTAAGTTTACACAAACTAGGTAAGTTGTAGTTCCCTTTTAAAGGTTTCTTAACAATACGAGCAATTTTGTGTGCTAATGTGTTTTCCCATTTAAAAATTAATTTCAGACTGATACGGAAAAGAAATTCTGCACATTTCGTGTGTTTGAGGATGAGAAAAAACGAACATTAATTATTAATTAATTTATTTTTGCTGTTTATATTTTTGTGATGATTCATTTCAGATTCATTTTATATTTTGATTAATAATCTTATTTAAACTTTTAGTTTATTTTTAACAATAATAGATTACTTATGTCCCCAGAAGCTTACAACTTTTAAACTGTAATCCTGAAAAAAAGTTTTTTTTTTTTTTTTTTTTTTTTGTGAACATTTGTGTCTTATTTTTAGCTCAAGATAACATTGAGAAACTTCTCTCCTTTCTGAGAAACAAACTAGATTTTTTACGGATGTTTTTCCACCTAA
Organism: Uloborus diversus; assembly: GCF_026930045.1. Classification (NCBI taxonomy): domain Eukaryota; kingdom Metazoa; phylum Arthropoda; class Arachnida; order Araneae; family Uloboridae; genus Uloborus; species Uloborus diversus. The sequence continues at coordinate 1,483,353 of NW_026557765.1, forward strand.
TATTTAAACATGACCATGAAACATATTAAATGCCCAAAAAGAATTTGTGTTTGAAGGTAAAGTAAGTGAATAAATAAAATTTAAAGTTGTCGCAACGAAATTACTTTTCGCTGTATCAAAATTTTATAAAGCGAAGAATGAAATTGAAAATTACTCGAATATTTTACTCTGATCAGTTTATGAAATTGCAAGTTCGGCCATATTAACACATGTAATTTAAAAGTAATTATTTGAAATTCGTACTTTTAAGTCTTACTGAATTGTGAGTCTATGGTTCCAAGAAAAGAGCCGTTAGTTACTTTTAACTGAAGAACAAAATCTTTCTTCGATGTTGTTCCGTTTTTCAAGTAAAGCATATTTATATTTGCTTCATAGGAACAATTTTTCTGATTGTTATTTACCGTCTTTGTACTAAGGAATTATTTAATAAGCATCTATGCATCCATCATTAGTAAATTGCGAAGGTAGCATTAAACGTAAAAACGGACATGTGCATTTAACTATAAATTATCAGGTGAAAATCTCTGCTATTTACTGCGTTACAAGCAAATAATTAAAGAAAAGGTGAATGCGAGGTAAATTTTATTGTGTTTTTCACTTCTATATTATTATTTTTTTTTTTTTTTAACTTTTAATTTTTTCAAGTTAAAATTACTTGCTATTTCTTGCACTAGAATATATTTTACTAACATCATATAAAAGAACGAAAAAAAAAGTCAACACCTACGTCATCAAATATGATATGCTTTCGCGAATACAGGATGATTACAAAATTGCTCCTATAATGGAAGTTATACCAATTTGAAAATGAAAGAATCAGAAGTGTTATTATTGTTACATTAATTTTAGAAGATGGATTTAAATTCTTACTGGATTTTTAACCACAATTATTCTAAGAGTTTTTACAAAAGATTGTCTGTAGACTTTGGAACATCAGATGACTGAGGAGCAAAAAATTTGCAAACTAAGGCTATGAGAAACCTATAAGTTTTGTTTCCAAAAATTGGCTAGCTTTATGCATACATATTGTTGAAAATGTATCTAATTTGATGCTGCTGTATTATCGCAAATGGGACGAAGACTACCTTAATGATCAAAATTTGACGTTTGACTCCAAATTATGAAATTTTCGAGTCTAACACTTGCTTACTGCTAATAAAGACAGTAAAGTAACCAGGTTATAATCAAATAGTGTCACGATAATTCGTAACAGAGCATATTGCCATTTTCCCTGTAGTTGTTTACAATTATTTTTTTAATTTGAAAAAGACTGATTTGTACAGAAGTTGTTTTGTATCAGCAGAATAAACAGAACTCGTGTTTGGTGGTGAGATAGGTGGGTGCAATGCCTCCTCTTGATCTTTTAAATGAAGCATTAAATGAAAACATCAGACGAAAATTGCCAATAATACACACACACACACACAAATCAGTCATGACCTTATAAAAAAAACATTTATAAAAAGCAATCATTTACATTTTTTCCAAAATGTTGTTAAAATAAAAATACATAGATGCTTAATTTCATTCATTATGCATTCCATTACTCGTCAGGTAAAAGATCTCTCAGGTATTTGTTTGGTTTGACAAAATTAAACCCCTAGTGCAGTTTCGCATCGCAAAGAGCTCAAGTGTCTCTATCTGGTGGAAACTCGGCGTCAAAATTTCCTGTGCCAGTCACATCCGCGCCTTAATGGCAGCATATGAAAGACTAGATGCCATATTGGTGATTCGCACTGGCACTATGTCCGAAAAGGCTAAAGCCTCTAACGAAGCCCCATTAGAAAGAAAAAAAAAGTACCATAACGGATCCTAAGATAGCTTATTTTACCAATTCGTTGCAAAAAAAAAATAATAATGAAAAAAAAAAAACATCAATACGCCTTTTTTTTTTTCTTCAAATGATTGCAGCAAAGGAAGTCTCCGTCCCTCAAAGAGTTAATAGTTTGTTCAAGCTTTTAAATGATGGTTAGAAATAATAAGAAAACGGATAAAATTAGAAATTTCATTCAATTTCGTATTATCAAGAGAATGTTATAAACGTAAATAAATAAAGAACTAATTCCCGTTTTTTAAATGAAACCTTGCTAATATTTTCGTCGAGAGGGTGATTGAATTTTGCCAGAAATCTTGTTCAAATCGAACAGAGTGGCGGAATTACGTTATATAGCATTCATACCAGGGTAGGCTGAATCGGACCCAATTGGGTTGGACCCAATGAGTTTTTTTGAAAAAACCCATTTAAAAAAACCCATTATTTAACCCACTTTTGGGTTTTTTAAAATTTTGAGAACTTTTAAAAAAAATTAATTAATTTAAATACTTTTACAATTTAAACTTCTTTTTTATTTGTTCTTCACCACAGACAATGAACACAAAAAATGAATTTTGAGCTTTAATAATATTTCTTAACTCTTAATGGCATTAAAAATATACTTCAAAGATTTTAAATAAATGTATTTAACTTTTTTCTTTAACTGGTCAATAAATAACTCAAATTATCTTGATCAAGTCCTGTCACATCTGATTTTCTCAATATTTGTAGATTGTATAGAGGAAACAAATCTAGTTAAAAGGCTTTCATGTAAATTATTTTCTGCTAACCAACACGTCACAAATCTCGAATAAACACAAGCTAATTTTTTTAGAAATAAACAGATTTTTCAAACGGTCTACAAAAAACAGAACAGGTACAGTATTTTCATTATTTTACAAAAAAGTTTAATATTTCTAACCCTGTACACAGAAATAGAAAAACAAGCAACATAAAAGTCAAAGAAATGTCTTGATTAAGCTGGAATTCAGTAAAAAGGGATTTAAACTACTTGAGGTTCTACAGTAGTTTTGCATAACAAAATGAAATACTATAAAGTAAAATGAAAAAAAAAAAATGTAGTACTAATTAAAAACGAACAATAGATTTTATCACTCGAGAAGTAACTTTGCCTTAACTGTTGATAATAATGAAAATTAAAAAAATCTGAAACTTTAACATTCTTGGGTTTTTTCATCTTTTATACTTTTCTTCAGAAAACTCTGAATTTTAACTAGTTTTCCAGCTTTTTACCCGAAGATAATTTTTACTTTGTCCATATACTTATGCTACAATATGCTACAAGTACCCCACATTTTCCCTAAAAAAACCCAAAAAACCCTGGGTCCATGGGCTTTTTAAAAAAAAACCGGGTTTTTGCCAACCCTGATTCATACAGTTATACATTCGACTCGATTAGATATAGATTTCTTTATTTTTTCAAATAAAATGACCTGTACATATTTTGTTAAAATATCAAACAAAGCACGAAACTGCAGTCCTCGGATGGAAATGACTGAGCTGGCGGTGTACTTCAAAGCTTTAATATTTTATTAAATTTCACCTGCATTTTCCAAGTAATCCCTAGAACAGTGTTCATTTTCTGATTTTCTTTTATTGTGAACTTTTTATTAATAGGAATTATATCACTCATTTTCAAAGCATCAGAACAGAGGAAGCTTATGTGATGGAATTTTTCTATCCATGTTTGGAAACTTAGTATGGCATAATTTTGAGTTAATGTTAATTTTATGAACTGGACAATAATTTCTTTGCCACTTAATATAAAATTTTTGTTAACTAATTCTAACTAATTGCTCTATCAATTTCAATTATTTAATTAATTTTAGTTAATTATCATATTCTCATAATTAGTTTTAATTTGATTTATTTTTTAACGTAAATATGAGCTACTAAGCTTTAGTATGCCTCCTCTTTTGAAGTTCGTGCAACCTTGGACCCCCCCTTTAACAAAGTTCTAGCTACGTGCCTGGTGGCCAGAATGAAATATTTATCCCTGCGACCCGGTTACCGTAATTCTACCGAAGAAACTCACCGCTTACTGGGAATAAGCTTTTTTTAACCCTTTAATTAACACAATACAAAAATAGGTAAGCAATGAAAAATCTCACCTTTTCTATGAATGAAAAGGAAAAATGGAAAAGAAACAACCATTCCTAAAGCAACGAATCTTGGTAGCCAAAAGTTGTCCCAATGCCACTTGTATGGAAACTGCACCAGCTTAGCACTGTAGGTGTAGGGGTATTTCATGTGCTTCCTTTCTGCTTGCATGGTGATTCACTAGAAATATGTTACCACAGTATTAATAATTGTTATTACAACCAATTTCAGATTCCAACTTTTAGTTGACTCATTATGCATTGGTTGTATTGATCACCATGCCATATGTCACTGTGGATTATGTGACAAGAAACATTGTTTGGGACAATTATTGTGATGAGGATTACAGACCAGTTTTTCTACAAATTTATGATAAAACAAACATAGAAAAACATTTAAAAAAAAAAAAAAAAAACATGACGCAAAAAGTACTATGTTAGGAGGAACTTCATAATGTAAAGAAGATTCGGCAGTGATCAATCAAAAATTTTTTTTTGATTAGCTGATTTCCAGATAACTAAAATCCCCTTTCCCCCTCCCTTAACAAATCACTAAATACTCACGCTCGTTATTCAGGGGTGGGGAGTTGATTGCCTCTTCTCGTTTTGGGAAATGTATTTACAAGAAGTGAGCATGGTTTTTGCTTCAACTTACATTAAGTACAAACAGTTTGCCCTCTCCCAGGAAATGCTCAAAATGATGAGCTTAAAAGCGATAAAAGAACTGTTTTTACAAATGAAACTACAAATTTTAATTTAAAGATACATGAAATTTTGAGAAGAGGCCACTTTTATGATATAGAATTTTGTGAAGGCGGCGCAAGCGGACCCAATGTGTATTTAATTGAGTGCTGTTGGTATAATTTGTTACTGAAGTTTAAATTTCCTTAGCTTGGTTTTTGCTTCAACTTACATTGAGTATAATACAGTTTGCCCTCTCCCTGGAATGATTCGAAATGAAAGGCCTGCATATATGGCTCCCAAAGCATAGCTTTGGAGAAGCAGGGCTTCTCATAACAAAGTTATCCAAGCCACAAAAACTCTTGAATCATAAAATATCCCCAAAAGACAAATTTCTAACTTTCTGATTTTTTTTTTCACCATCTACCATTGTTTCTCACAAAATGCAAACTCCATTAATGATAAGTGATGAGACAAAAAATAAACGAATCAATAATTTAATAACTGATATGATAAATGCAAAAATATTTACTTATTAACTAATAAAAAAAGTATTTAGCAGACAGTGGTAGGTAGCCATCAACTATGCGCTACATTAGAGAAGTACATTTTCTGCGCTTTACATTTTTTTTTTTAAAGTCTAAGTTGCATTCTTTGCATAAAAATAAAAAGGGTTTTTCTTCTTTTTTTATAGTAAAAACTAGTAAATTGAAATATTTTACTACCTATAGAGGAATACAGGGGACATACAAGGTTACGTGGAAGACAACGAAATATTTGAAGTGCAAATTATTACAACAATGACAAAAGCACTAAAACTTGAGGCATATCTTGAAAAATAACATATTCTCAAAAGCAATTACCGTTTCCTTAATTTTTAAGATTCTCTAAAAAACCGCGATACTTTTCAGATTTCAGAGAAAATAATCATCAGCATCAACCTTTCGAGAAGAAGTTGAAGTTATTGAAGCAACAGTCTTTTACAAAATGCTCCATATTATTTCTAAAAATTTTGCGCTAAAGAGCCATTACACTCAATAAAAAGGCTTTATTTTTAAAGTTTTTATGGGGCATTATGACCGCTATTTTTTTATAACTTATTCGAATGACGAGTCTGGTGTTTTTCTGTAGTACATTTAACGAATTTATCATTTTAAAGAAAAGGAGCCTGTTTTACTAAACAAAGGCAAATGTTGAACTAAAAAGCTTTTCAAAGGGCCTGTCATTCTTTTTGTTTTGAATGTCATCCATTACCTTTTTTCTAAAGTAATAAAACATGTAAAAAATATTTTTTCCCCCTTTGCTTTTTTGTCAACGCCTCCCCTCATCAGTGATTTTCAAGTTTTCGGTGTGATGTGTTCAAGTCTTGATTAGGATTTTTTTGTGTGTTATTTTCAGCTAATGGAATCTATAAATGTAATAAATTACTTCTGCTTTCATTTTAGATAATAGTTATAGCCAATATTTTAAATTACGGAGCTAGAATTTTGTCTCGTGGTACGTGCGTAGCATTTTATCTGACCGGCAGCCATACTTTCGTCTTCAATAATGGTGCCACTTTCATTGCAAAGTTTCTGAAGAAAATTCCGTTGCCCATCCGTAAGTTACAATCTTATTTAGTTTTACTGTAAATGTTTTGGTCAAAAGCTATTTCTTTGATTGAAAATTGAACCTTTATAATATTCAAATGAGAAGGGATGTTATTTTTTTACGTCGTGTGTTTAATACTTACTGCAATGTATCTGTGGAACAAATAAATGCATGAATCATTAGAGGATTTCTCAAATTTCGTATGGAAGCAACATGATTGAAAATTTGTTTCGCAGAGATGTTTGTTTGTTTTTTCTCTTAATTTTTTGCATAATTGAATTCGATGCCGATACGTTCGGTCGATTAGGATCAATTAGAAATTCATCTATTTTTGAGTATTTGTGATAATAACATTTTTTATAGAAAAACTACAAGTATTTAAAAAAGAGATTTTTGTTTTTACTTTATTGATGGATTGAGAACTGCCGGAGAAATTAAATAATCAGCTGATGAATCGGACATAATTGGCTTAAGTTTCACTTAATTAATGTTTGGTCTTTCATTTCAAATTTAGAAATGTGATACATTTTATGTTCATTTGATATGTATATTTATTTAGCTTTTAAAATAAAAATGAGTTACTAAAATAATGTTCTTGTAATGCGAGTTATTTATCATTTCATTTGTTCTTGAGTTTTTTTTTTTTTTCTCCAAAGAAAAGCTCTTGTTTTTCCGAGAAATAAATTCCATTCAAACACGAACGATTTCGATTGGAATGAAACTTTTTCTCATAATGTTTTGATTTTTTTATTTCAAGTTTCAAAATTTTGATGAAAAAATTTGACTCTAGATAAGAAATTAAACATCATGAGGGGGGGGGGGGGACTGTTAATGTATCAACAGCAAATCTGCAATAACACCGAATTATATGCTTGAATTTGTTGTTTTGTTGACAGGTTATGTAATTGTAATTTGCTTATAAAAGTTGAAATGCTGGGAAATGCCTTTTTGTGTTTGACAGAGAGCAGGAAGTTTTTTTTCTTTTTATAACTGCATTTTGGTTTTAATACACGTGCTCTCCAGAAAAGGGTCTTAGCACTGCACAGACTGCAGCACTTTTTTTTTTGCGGGAGGAGGGGGGATACTTTTCTCTTGAAAGCACCCATGGTTTAAATAACCATAATGACTCTGGTAACAAAAGTCCAAATTTTGGAGTTATGTCATAGAAACAAAACTAAAATCTATTCTGTTGATCAAAAGAACATAAATACATTGAAGGTAAGTTAACATCACTGCACCAGAAGTTGCGCCAATAAAGGGTAATCATTTGCCACATTTGTTTGCAGGCACACGGTTATCTTTTGACAACAAGAGAAAAAAAAAACTCCAAATCTGTAGCTCTAGTGATGTTTATATGTAAGTACCACATTAAATTACTTCAGAGATTGCCTATAAATGATGATACACTTTTTTTTTCAACAGATTTAACCCCACTTCATCTGTGTCATTCTTAGTCATGTAAAATACCCGGGTATTTATAAGGGTAAATACCAAAAATGGATATTTAATTTTCAGTGAAATTTATACTCAGAATACAAGTATTGATTTAAATATCAACCCTTTTGAGTAATAATCTATATTTGCTAATTTTAGACAATGAGAACAATTTTGGAGTAATGAATGTTGAGGTTTGTTTTAAATTGATAAAGGGTGGGATAGTGGAAAACAAAGATAAAGATAGCGTCAATTACAGGGAAAATTGTTGTACTAATTCAAAAATCCTGTTTAATAATTCCTAAAACCAAATTTGTAATGAAAAAAAAAATAGGAAAATAGCTTTCTAATTCCAAATGTTTATAGTTATTTTTTTTGGAAATTGCAAATAGTTATTTTTTTGGAAATGAAAAAAAAAAAAATTATGAGGTTTTCATTTTAAAAGAAATGTATCGTGTAAGATACTTTCAACAGCTACATTGCACAACATCTGTTTTCTTTTAATTAAACTAAATCAGAAAATATATATAATGCAACCATTCCGGAGAACTATCACTAACAAGTTGCTTAGGTTTTTGAACAATAATCTGAATGAGATTAAAATACTTCAGAGTCAGACTGAATTTGACTCACTATCTGAATTGCACAAATTATCTGATCTATATAAGACCTTCTTCACTTGAGAGTGATTATTATATTTTCTTGTGTCGTAGGATGGACCAACCAGTTGATGAACATTTACGCACTATTTCATGAAAAAAAATTGTAGTATTTAGCACATGAGTAAAAACATTTTGACTGAAATGTATAATTTTTAAATTAAAAAAAAAATGTGAGAATTAGGGACATTCTGTGCCTTTTTTTTTTTTGGTTGGGGGATGGTGGCATGATAACATAAAAAGTCTAGTAACCAAGGGAATCAACACCCTCAAACAGTGGACAAGCATAGCACTCAATTATATCCCTTTCTGGAAATGTAAAAATATTTTTTAAATCTTGAAATTTATTATTGACTCACTTATATTTTTCCAACTAGCATGTAGTAGATAAAGAGTCTTTGATTCACAACTTGATTTTTACTAATCTCAATTACTCAATAAAATTTTCCAATAAAATTTTTTGTACATTCAACTTTTTTTTTTTTTTTTTTTACCAAATACCCAATTTTTGGCTTTTTATTTACCCAGGCTTCGGGGAAAATACCAAAAAAAAATAATAATAAAATCCTACCCCTTAGAGCAGGAATTATAGATGGAGGGAGCAAGTCTAATCATTGGCTTAGCGAAAGCTTGGGCAACGCTGAAATCACATGACTGATCAACTACAAATGGCTGACACGTTTTGCGTGAAACTAGCGAAAGAAACATGATTTTATTCCAATGCTTCGCTTTAAAATCTGTCACATGACTTGGTGTCTTTGTTTCACGAATGAAAATCTGCACTCCCTCAATTTTATCTCCCCTTGATGACCTACCCACTGGGCAATTTACCGATCCACATCACTAGTCACACTTCGCCTTCTTACTTCTCTTTGCCACATGTCAGGTTTTCAAAAGCATTATTTTTCTTTAAAAAATGTAATGTCAAACTTCTTGCTACCCTCTCCCTTTGTCAGAATTTTGCAAACCTCTGGTTCCCTTAAAAGTGTGAGGTCATTTGCGGATGTGGCTTTTACTACAGGGTTCGTACGCTCCTTACAAACTCCTTATAAACTCCTGCTTTTTAAGAAAAGAAAATAAGGGCCCTTAAAACTCCTGACTTTTGCTATTATCTCCCTTACAAACTCCTATATTTTTTTTTATTCTACATGGCCTTAAAGATGTTTTTCTATCGCCAATCCGATAGGAGTGATTACGTAGTACCTAATTTTACCAAAATTCCGCTATTTATTCGTCTGCTAATACCGGAAATCCGATTTTTTCGTTAGACAAATTTCTTCCCCACATCCGAATTTTTTTTTCAAATTTATGACGATTATGTAGATAGTTATTTGTAAAATAACATCTTGTAGATTTGTTAAAGTACCATTCTAAAGTTTTTTTTTTTTTTTTGCTTCTATAAATTCCTTTTATGTACCCCCCCCCCCCCCCTTGCATTTGAATTTGATACCGGGGCGGCTCACGTCAAAGAAAATGCAGTAAATGCATATTTTACTATAATTTTAATATGTTTGTGCGTTCAATGTTTTTGTATGAAAACAAAAATAAATAATATTAGAGTTGTACATATTTTTTCTGAAATAAGTTTTTAAAAAATACCTCTTAAAACAGGTAACTAGTCCTTAAAAAATAAAATGAACTCCTGCGAAACTCCTTAAAAACTCCTTACTTTTGATTTTCCAAGTTGAGTATGAACCCTGTAACTAGAGCTTGCACGATAGTACCTGTGGTCACTTTTGAGTTTCATTCAGGGTTGATAAAAATCATTAAAAAAAAAAAAATAATAAAAAAAATCACATTTTTTTTATTTAAATAGAATTTTTTTAGTTTTAAGATTAATTAAGTATGTTTAATTACTAACAAATTAAATTGTTCAAGTGACATGTCTAAATCAGATTCTTATTTTATATATAAATTGAAAAATACATAAAACTAAAAAATATAAAAAAGAGTAGTTTAATTACATCTGGCAACCATGCACTGCAGGTGCATATCTGAGTTTGACAAAAACTTGCTTCAATTATAAAGTCCCATATCCAGATGAATTTATTTCCTGGACATCTTTTAACAATCAAATTAAAAAATATTTGCCTTTTCTATTTAAAAAATTATAAAATAAATTTTAAAATAATATAGAATTATATTAACTGCAGAAAAAAAGAATAAAAAAAACATTAGAACATTGAATTATTTTCTTCAAATAATGCTTTTTATTAGGACTGGTCGATATCATAATTTTAATACCGTGATATATCGCTCACCAAATATCGATATTTTCGATATATCAATATATTCTTGGGGGGGGGGGGGGGCAAAGGATCGAAAAACAACAAAAAACATTTTTAAATATAATATTATTTCTCTAATTCAAAACTTTCCTGGAGAGGGGGGGGGGGGGCGTGCTCAATGGTATAGCGCAATGCATGACAAAAGTGCTTTGCAACGAAAAAGTTTTAAATATTCGATTCAATATTTTGTTTAAATCTTTCAATTTGAGCAGTCTCAATAATTTGAATGTACTTTGAACTATATTTCGTGTTGATGTCTTAAATAGTTTGTTTTTAGTCATTTAATAGCTTTTGCTTTAAGACTTTTTAGTTTTTAGTTGAGTAAGATTAAGTAAAATACTAATAATAAATCTTTAAAGAATGCAGCTATAAATGCACTGCAATTTGATATAAAACTTAAATATTTTCAGGGGGGAAAATTAAAATTAAAAAATTTATTTATTTATTCAATAATTATTATTATTATTATTTTTTTTTTTTTGAAAAAATCTGAATATTATCAAAATTAATGCAGTAAATTTTTAAATAAATTATAAGACATTTTTTTTATTTCAATGAAATTTTTCATAATTTTTAAAATCCACGAATTATGTATATTATTCATTTATGTCACATTAGTAAATAAAAAAAATGCTTAAAAATTGTACTTACTTTTTATCTTCATCCGACGGTCTTAGGTAAACCATCCAATAAATGTCATCAATCGACAGCTCAGCTTTTTCAATCGTACTTGGTACTTGTTACTCTTCCCAAAAATGCGTAGAACTTTCACAAAGAACATATACCCTTGAATGGTAGAACTGAATTCCATCTTCGTTAATGCGTACAACTTTCACAAAAAACACCATGTCCACGCATTAACAGTAAATGTCTGGCGAGAAGAGTTCAGTTTCAGGGCTGCCCGTGATAACGCTTTAAAATTGGATTACCATGTTATGATCAGAATAATATCAAAGATAAAGCTACTATTTTCATTCAGTTATGAGTTGCGCTCTTTTTGATACGACAGCTCGGATGGAAAATGATTGATCTGGCAGCGTATGTTATTTAATCTCATTGGTTTTTTTTTCGTTTTTCATTGCTTTTTTAATACAAACATTTCTGTTCAGTATATTTCGCAAACCTTTTATTCAGCGTAATATCAATGGTTTACGTTTAATTAGAAATATGAACCGTGTTGATACCTCCATTGGTTAATTTTTAATTGTTGCATTAAGATGCTTTTTTAACCAACACGCATTCACTTTTCAGGCCCCACGAGAGGGCATATCAGCCTTGTCAGAAACTAGGGGCGCGGGTCCTTAGAAGGGCCCCGCTCTTGAAAACTTTTTAGGGGGATGGGATCTGGAGACCAATCTGACAATGGGTTCACCTTGACCTTCAGCGGCCCTGTTGTTAATTTTCCCTTGTACTATAGTTAAAAATAAAATAACTGATTGAAGAATGCAGTTAATTTCTTGAAATTTCAAGCCCTCATCCATCATACAGAACTATAAAAAGTTATTATTTTTGAGTCAGTATTTCAATTTCTCCGTAATTATGTCCCGTATTTCTGTTTCAACCGATATATCGGATGGATAGAAATCTAAATATCGTTACCGTGGTAATAGTTATATATCGATATATGACGATATATTGGTATATCGCCCAGTCTTACTTTTTATTAATTTTTATTTAAAATTATTTTTTAAAGAATCATCAAATAACATCCATGATTTAAAAAAAAATTTCTTCTTGCCTTTTAAACCTTTAATGCAATTCACCAAGAACAAAAATCAGGCTTTTTCCCCCCTCAAATTCTTGTCCTATCAATATGCATATTTTACTTTTTAACACTGTTTTGACTTACTGAATGTTGAAGAGGATTGAATGACGAGCTCACTTTTAAATGAATCCTTTAATAGCTTAACTCCTTACAGATGAATCCCTCCTAATTCCAAACACAAACGTCTTAGTTCATATCCTTTGCAATTTTTCTTTTCAATTTTATTGACATCATGATTTTTTTTTATTTTTCTTTGGTTTCAATTTACTTTATTTAATAACTATATGAACTGTTCTATTTTCTTTTGGTAAGGTTGTTTATAATTAATATTTGCTTTTTTATTGGGTTTTTTCTATTAAAAATACTCTGAACTTTATACACATTTTAAGTTCATTGTTTTGAACTTAAAAATTCATTTCTTAAAAATCATGATTTAAATCAATGATTTTTTAAAAAATATCAATTGATTTATCAGAGGTCTGGCAAGAGGATATTTGGGTCCGTTAACGGACCCTTCACAAAAATCCGATCAACCAAAACGGACCTTTCACAAAATCCCGATCAAACAAAACGGACCTTTCACAAAATCCTGATCAAACAAAACGGACCCTTCACATAATTCTGATAAACAAGATCGGATCTGTCACAAATTGTTTATTGAAAGAGCAAATCTGAAAGCAAAATAACGCATATTTCTGTGTATAAACCGATAATTTTTGGAACCTCTTTTTAAGTCAAATTAGAGGAATCAGCTTATACAAAGTCGGCTAATTTTGAAAAAAAAAAAAAATTGGCACTCTTGCGATGCTCCTGCAAGCGATAAATAATTGCTACTGCCAAATAAATATAATGGTTGTTTGTTTTATCACAGCCAATTAGCAGCGGTGTTGTAAACTTTTCTGAAAAGGCATTGGTAAGCACTTTTCTCCGCTCATGATTTATGATTTAATAAACAATAATAATATATATCTGCGAAATGAACTTAGAACTGCAAAGGAATAGTAAGGATGAGGAAAAAATATGATCGCTTCAGATAGGGTTACCAACTTCAAAATTATCACCACTTAGCGTCTGGCGTTGAACCTTTATAATGACTTGATTAGAAAATATTCTCATCATTTTGCCAGCTTGTCAATATTTGCGTTTTTAGGATGGGGTGCGATGTTTAACTGTTATTTTGGGAGAACATTATAAGGGTTTGATTTTTCGATGCTAAGAAGGATGATTAACTTTAAATAAACTCTTTTACCTACCGTTTTTTGTTTCTTTAGATGTCTACATTTTGAAAAATGCAATATTTTAACATCCGATATGAGAATCATATTTTGCTCTTTTTTCAAGCTAACTTCGCTTTATTAGGATTCAAATAAATGAAAAGTCTCTTTATTTCTGTTAGAACTCTCATTTCAAGTTTTTAAAGCAAAATTCCATTTTCTGTTATGATTCAAAAATTAAAATGCTGAATAGATGGTTTATTTTATTTTTTGGGTCAACTGTGTCCACAGATATTAATGACTAGCCGCCTGCGGCGACCAGCTGGTTCGCCTTCTTACGCCATTCACCTCTCTATGCAAGCAGCCACCTACGGCGGCTGCTTGGCTAACTTGTCATTTACCATTTTAATTCAAGTTTGCCGCCTTTGGCGGCTGTTTAAATAAATTTGGCAGCAGTCTTAATCAATCCATCTCTATCTTTTTTGTTCCATTCACATTTTTACGCCAAGATTGACGCCTTCGGCGGCTATCTACCTTTACGATCTATCTCTAAAATTTCTTATCCATCTCTATTTATTTTAACCCCCCAGCTCATTTTCTAATAAAAACAAAGATCACTCAAAAAACCGCTTTTTTATTTAAGTAGAGCAAAAAAAAAAAGTTACCGCCAAAATCCCCCGTACTGTGCCAAAAGTAACAAAGTAAACTAAGTGACAAAGATAAAAAAAATCTCGCTGTTTTTAGTGACTTAAATGCGCACAACTATGAAATGTAACGTAATATAGATACAACAAAACGTCCAGCTTGGGGGGGGGGGGGGGAGAGAATGAAAAAAGAAATAAATGAAATCCCTAAATAAAACAAAAAAAAGGAAAGAAAAAAAGCAAGCGCTGCCGGAAAAACACGTGTTCATCACGTCATAAAATTAGAAGTAAGCTATATAGTGAAAAAAAAAGATTAACATTGTTTGCGATTAAGATTCCGTCGTAAATATCGAATCGAAATCCAAGTAGTGACGTCAGAGCCATAGATGATTGAAGAACGCTTTTTTCGACTGATGCGTGGAAAGACATGATGTGTTCAGCATTGAAAAAATTGTTTAAAAAAAACTATTGCGTATTTTTAAGAACTTTCTTCTTCTGAAGAGGGCGAAATGTTTTTACTATTACCAACTTAAATTTTAGAAATGAGGCTTTGATACTTCTCGCAGGATGATATTAGAAAAATATAAAAGCCAGAAAAAAATGCTAAATAAAGGTTTTTTCAAAAATTTATAAAAAATACAAAAATTGCTCTATTTTCAAAATTTTTTTGTTCATCATATTTAAAATTTAATTTTCGACCCTATAGTACAAAAAATATTTGTCTGGCGCGATTGGTACGGGGTCTGTGAGGTTAATAGTACTAAAAAGTGCTAAAAATCACATAAAACATTAAATAACTTTTTTCTAATTAAAATATCAAAAATCGAAGCCCGAGGTGCACAACTTCAGTAAAAACTACACCTGTATACCAAATTTCATCTTTCTAGGCCTTACCGTTTTCCCGGGATGCGTGCCACACACACACACAAACATCTTATTTTATTATATGTATAGATATGTTTATCATAGGACTCTAAAATGCAATTGTAAAATAATTTTATCAAAAACATTTCTTTTACAAGCCGTTTTTATACTTTTGATTCCTTCACTTTGAGAATTGCGATCTCTTTGTATCCGCTATGGGAATCCGATTTTACGAAATTTTGATTATTACGCTTTGTTAAGAGGTAAACAATTGAAATATCTTTTTATTTTTGTTAAAATCACGGAATTTATAAGTTTTAAACGAAATTCTGTGCTTTTTAAGAGTGTCTTGGGTCAAAAAGGTGAATGCTGAACCCTATTCTGATTTTTATTTTATTTATTCATATTTTTGTTACAATTATTTTAGGTACTGTACAGAAATATATCTAGTATAATTTAACAATGTAGAATGGTAGATAAATATTGATTCTTGAAAGAGCGATGCCCCCCCCCCCCCCCCGCCAAATATCAGAAAAAAATTCCAGAATGATTTTCTTGACGTAGAAGAGGAAAACACTCAACTTTAAGTTTAATTGATGCCGTTTGTGCCATCTCTAAATTCTAAAATTTTGTTTTGACAAAAAAAAAATTTTTTTTTGCAAATTTTTTTGATTTTTCACAAAATTAATTCATTTTTCACAAAATTATTTGATTTTTCACAAAAAACGGACTCTGTGAAAAATCCTGGACAGACCCCTGTTTATATCATGATTTAAATCGGGTATGTAAATTGCTCAACCCTGGTTTCATTATAAACACGGAACATCAAACAGTGTTGAGTGTTGTGAAGTGTCAGTTAAATATATATTTTCTCTGTAATAACATAAGTGCAAAAATAAACAATGGTTCGGTTCAACTCGAAGATTGAAGGCAAGGCAAGTATATTCAGTAAGTTACCGCCCTATAGCCAGGGCTAAGGCAGAAATACAAATTTGTTTTGGTCACTCGTCTGGTCAGTGCTAATTCTGTATTAGCCACCAGTTTGTTTGGCACTTTAGGCTTCCTTAAGAGGTTTTCCACCTCCAGCCCAGTCACTCTATGCCGGGCTGATGAGTGCTAATAAGCTCGAAACTGCAGTCCTCGGTTGGAATTGACCGAGCTGGCGGTGTATTTCATGTATTTCTGCTTTAGCCCTGGCTATAGGGCGGTAACTTACTGAACAGTAAAATTTATTTCATGCAAAGTAACTAGCAAAGCTTTATAGATAAATTACAGATTTAATAAATTTTGAAACTTATATTTTTTAAGGTAATGCAAGTAGAGTAGGCATAAAATTGCGCTTATACCTGCACACTTTTTGCATCCGCGATAGACAATGCAGTCAGAGCAAGAAAAGAGAATATATAAAATTATGAAAACGGAAAATGTCCATGTAACCCAGTGCTCTTATAAAAAAAAATATAATGCCAAATTTTCATCGTTCAAAGAACTTTTTTATCCCAATCTAGTAAAAGAAGTCTCGTGTATGGATGGTGGAAGAATGAATAAACATTAATTTTTTGGCATTCTTGATCATTAATATATGTTAAAAGAGTTTTCATTTAAGTTTGTACTGAGGCTTTAATTAAACTTTTTTTTCTTTGATAAAAAAATTGTATTCCTAAATGCATTAAACCAGGAGGAATAATGTCTACAATGGAAAGCATAATGATTTTCTTAAAACCTACTTGTCCTGTTTCTGCAGGGTGTTCCGTTTTAACCTGCAAGACTTTTATTTTTGCAACCGTTAGTACTAGAAGTATATTTCCAATTGCAAAAATGTTCAAACTCAGATTCAGAGTTAAGATATTGAAAGTTAGAAGGAAAAAATAAAAATGGGTCAAAAAATATGAAATTTAACTTTTTATATGGGCCCTAGGTCCCCAAACTAATGTTTAGAGAAATAATCTCCATTGAAAACTATTACTGACACAAAAAACTTGACATTTGTGCGACCAAAACTCAAGGAGATATTAGAGTTAAAAGCTTTTAGGGACCATACAGACTCATTTCAGAAGAATGAGATTGTCGAAGTAAAAAAACAAGGTATTTTATATTTTTCATTACTATTCAAAAATAAATGCAAATGTTATGCCGTGATACACAAAACCTCGAAAAATTTCAAAAACCAGTCTATGCACACATATAGTTTAAACACTTGTTAACTGCTATATTTTCCCCAAAAAGTTATTAACGGCAAGTGAAAAGTGGTGTAAGTCACAAAACGCTACATTTCATATCTCGGTGAATATTGGTAGTACTAATTTCAAACTTTTTAAGCTGGAATTATTTTTCAATAGAGATAATTTCCCTAAACATAAGTTAGGGGACCTGGGGCCCGTATAAAAAGTTAAATTTCGTATTTTTTGACTAATTTTTATTTTTACTTCAAACTTTCAATAACTTAACTCTGCATCAGATTTTGAACATTTTTGCAATTGGAAGTATACATCTAGGCTGCCGTGCTAAGCACAGATGTGATATCTGCAGTAGAGCTGAAAATGAGAAATTGATGATTAAAGTTTTCCAACTCGTTTCTTTGATTTATGACTTAATTAAATGCTCAACCTGCGGTAGTTGTTTTGTTAATAACTTATCTAAAAACCGTAAGAGAGTGTTTTTGTAAAAATCTTAATTTAAAATTAATAAATGTAATTACGACAAATTTTCTTTTCAAAACCTTTTCATATACTAAGCTATTTTCACTGTAAGTGACAATTACTAAGCATTTTTAGGGGTGTCTGCACAGATACGACAAAAAATATCTTAGTAAAACGTGCTCAATGTATCATTAAATAATACTGAAAACATCTGCTTTCTTTGGACTTAGCTGTTTCACTTTATTTTGTTAATACAAATCTGACAGAATCTACCTTCTGAAAGATACCATTTTCAAAACTCAAGACAGTTAAAACTGTAATCCGTAACAATTTTCTGTTTTTTATATTTAAAGAATGTGTTTTTTATAATGTTTTATTTTCTAGATTCATTTTTACCGAGCATGAAGATAATTTTGACAGCAGACGATACTTAAATAAAAATATTACTGCCCGTAGAATGAAATGCATTTTTTTTTGCATGAAAGAATTAGATATAAATATTTTACATGCATTTCATTTTTAGAAATTGCATTTTAAATAATCATTTAAATAGAAAAAACTGAATATTTACTTTAACAATTATGCAAAGTTATACAGTAGAAGACCGTTATAATGCACACCTTGGGACCAGAGCTTTGGCGTTATACAGGTTTTGGCGTTATATAGGTCACTTCACAAATCTTGAAACTAATATTCAGAATATATCTTTTTATTAGCTCTGCAATGTGAGTATTAAAGCACTAATTATACAATTAATCATTCACAAATAAAAATTTTCATAATCAAAAGAAAGTGACTGCACTTCTGATAGCTTGATGGTTTGCATAACAGCTGCATTTTCAAAAGCCACTTGGCATTTTCTTTTTACTGTGAATACTAGAGACGTACCGAGTAGCACTTTGGCCGAGTACCGAGTACTCGGCCTTTCAATACTTGGCTAGTTACCGAGTACTCGGCCGAGTTACCAAGTTCCAATTATGTTTTAAGAAGAACCACCAGCACACATGTGATGAATTTTGAACTTATTGGAATAGTTGTATAGACCTCCATGTCCATATAATAGTTTTTAAAACTAAATTCCTGCTGAAATTTAATTATGCATTATTTAAAAAATTTTGTTTATATGTATATATATATATATATATATATTTTGACAAAAATTTTACAAAAAAATTATTTTTAAAATTAAAAATAAATATAAAAGGCATGATTAATCAAGTTGGAATTAAAACAAATTATACCAATCTATTATAGTTCTTGTCCGCCAAAAAGTAAATAATTTTTCAAAGCAAATAAAACAAATGTGCAGGAACACTGCAGACACGTATTTCTGCGTTGCAAGGGACGTCTTTTTCAGTGCATAAAATGTGAGCTAAAGAATGTAAAGACATTCGACAAAAGAATCCGACTTTTGTCGGATGCCTTTAAACAAGCTCACATTTTGTGCATTGAAAAAGGAATTCCTTGTAACGCCAAAACATGTGTCCGCAGTGTTCCTGCACTGTGCTTTAAATGTTGTTTTATTTCCTTTTATTTTTTAAGCAAAGGTATTTTTATATTTCGTATAACTAATTTTTGTTTGTAGCAAAAATCCATTTTTAATATAAAAATTCCATATCTTCTATACTTACTTTTTTGCACAATTTTTAATAAATAAGTTTTATTAACTTTGGGGACATTAAAATAAAGATTTATTCCATTGAAGCATTACAAACTTCATTATTCTCAAAATTTAAATTTAACTTGTAAATGATTGCAGAATATTATATGTGATTGCGCTTTTTTATAAATTTTAAGATCTGTCTTGGACAATATTCAATTTTTTGCAACTACTCGGTATTGGCCGAGTACCGCATACTCGGCAAATTGGCCGAGTAGGCTGAGTACTGAGTAGTTACTGAGTACTGGGTACGTCTCTAGTGAATCCTAATTCTCATTTAAAAGCTTTGTACTAAGATGGAAAGATGAAAAACTGTTAAAAAATTTAATTTGCCTAACAATTTTATGTTTGCAAGGCAAAACAGAGGGATTTTTAAACGTCAAAACCTATTGTTTACTTTTGAAAAGTTGTGCGGTTTATAGAGAATAGCGTTATATAGGTCAGAGTTATAAAGGTATTCTACTGTATTAGTTTTTATTATCAACCTGTATCAACTATTCAACGGTAAACTAATTTTAACATTCTGTGTTACAATAAACTGCTACATTATTAAATATGCTGCTTTACTAAGGTATAAAAGTCGTATCTACAAATTACTAAGGAAAAAAGTGGTAACTGCGCAGATACCACTTTAAAGGCTTAGTATTTGTCACTTAAGTTCAAATTGCCTTAGCAAACTCCGCAAACTGTGCAGTTACGACTTTTTCTTAAAGCTTGTTTTAATATTTCGCGTTCACAATCGCCAAAAAACTTGACATTTAGGTAAATTAAATTACTAACGACTACCTGGTGACAATAACTCAATTTTGATAAAATGTTCAGATACCACATCTGTGCTTAGCACTGCAGTAGGACTAACGGTTGGGAAAATAAAGGTGTTGCAGGTTAAAACGGAACACCCTGTATAATTGTTGTCACTGATACATTAGGTAAATTTATTACATGATTTGTAGCTTTTTTAAAAATCTTTAAACAAAATATGCGTTGATCTTTTGATTTTTAAAGTTGTGTATAATGTATATCAGACTTATGATTCATTTGTAGATACTGCAAAATACTTTCCATGTTTAAGAGTGCGTTAATTTTACTTTTTTTTTTTTATTTATAGTAGATAGCTATGATTATGAGGAAATTAATTTGCAAGTATTTATTCTTGGTTATTTGTAATTAATAATGTCTGAACTATCACAGTAAATTATTTCTTTGATTATTTATACCAAGACCCATTTATGTATTGTATTTTTCATAATAGTTAAAAGATTTTCAAATAATATTCTCCTATAGAAATCTCCTAGTATGAGCAAATGAAATTACAAGTTTTTGTTTACTCTTAATTATTTAATTAATTACGAAGAAATTTGGTACAAATATGAACATTAAACATCCCTTAACAATTAATTCATAAAATCTTCATGATTTTCCTAAAATAAAATTGTTTTTCTAAAAAATAGTTTTTTTGGGGGGGGAGGGAGGGTCAAAATAAAAGGATGCTTATACCGACCCTGATTTTACAGTACAGTGTACCCCCAACAGAACAAAAAATATTAAAATACCATTTCATGCTTTTTAATATTGTTTTTTTCTTTTAGGATTGTATAAATGTTTCCGTAAGGAATCCTAATATTCAAAAAAGAAAAAATTTGCCATGGATGTGGACCAGCTGACGTACGACATTCAACAAGAAAGACCGCATGGTTGTGAAATATGTGGTAAGAGATTCAAGAAAGGAAATCAGCTCAGGCAACATCTCATCATCCACAAACCCCTCGACAAACGTCCATACAGTTGTTACATCTGTGAGAAAACTTTTAACCGATCTCATCACCTGAAGCTTCACGTTATTGCTCACACTAAGCAGAGTCCGTACAGATGCGAGATATGCGGCCGGGGCTGCAACCAAATGAGCAATCTGAGAAGGCATCTGCAAACTCACGAGTCTGAAAGAAATTTTGCATGCGAATACTGCGGGAAGACGTATGTCGAAGAAACCGGTCTCCAGAGACACTTGTTGAAGCATACGCAGAGAAATGTCTATCAGTGTGATTCTTGTGATAAGACTTTTTACAAAGCCGCAAATCTGGAAAAGCATTCCTTGCTCCATAGCGGCGATAAGTCATTTTTGTGCCATTTATGTAATAAAGGCTTTGTGAGGGAGAGCAGCTTGAAGCAGCATCTGGCCACTCATGCAGACGAGGAACCACACAGCTGTGATGTCTGTGGCCGCCGTTTCAAGAGGCTGGGGAACTTCGAAAACCACCTGATTACGCATACCGGATACACTCCCCACGTCTGTGACATTTGTGGCAAGAAATTCTTGCAAATTGGAAGTTACAGGCGACACTTGAGAACGCATTCGGATGTTCTCAAAGGTGCTACTAAGATAAGTTTGGACAGGGGAGATTCAGATATGTATCTGTTGCACGAGGATGAGGAGGAGGAGGAAGATAGCCCTGAGATGCTGTCCCCAGACATCTCCATCAGAGAGTATGACGCCGATAGCATGATGTATAACAATGTCGAAGGCGATACGCTCATGATTGGCGAGCCCGACGATCAAGGTAACGTTACGGTTATTAGTTCTGCTTGTTCTATGGAAGATATTCAGAGTTTAAGCCAAGATGGGAAGGAGTATTATTTGATTGAAGTTAAGGATTGTTCTGCAGAAAATGAAGGAGCTGTTACAACAAAACCTTTTGTGCAGACTCTTTGAATTCTGTTTTGTTATTATGTTGAAAGTTTGTTTTGTTGCAATAAAATAACTTAAATATTGACATGTATTTAATTGTCACATTATATGTACATAAACATGCATGGAAAAATCAAAATGCAAACAATCTCAACTTGAGATTTTTTAAACTCAAATCTCTTTCAGCCTATTCCTAGAGATTTCAAAATTTTATTTCAAACAATGCAACATTTTTGAATGAAAGATAAAAAATGTATATCCTTAGTTTCTTTGACTGAATTGACTTTTAGCATTGCATTGTTTAAAACAATCTGCTCTTTTTATAAGAAGATTCAGCAGCTAAAAGTATTTGTATATGAAGAGAAGATGAAGGCCTCAAAAATCTCAGCTAATCTCTCTCAGCTTATTCCTACAAATTTCAAAATTTTACTTCAAACAATGCAACATTTTTGAATAAAAGATAAAAAATGTATATCCTTAGTTTCTTTGACTAAATTGACTTTCAGCATTGCGTTGTTTAAAACAATCTACTCTTTTTATAAGAAGATTCAGTTGCTAAAAGTATTTGTATATGAAGAGAAGAAGGGCTGAAAACTATTTTTAACAATATATTGGTTACTTTCAGCAGCAGAAAACAATTAATTCAATAAAACTAATGCAAATTCTAAAGAGTTTTCATTGAAAAATTTTACCAGTAGTACAGTAAACCCTGTTTAATCTGGACCCTATTAAACCAGGTAGCCATTTAGATGTACATGAATGAATTATGAATTTTTCTTTTATAAGTTGTATATTTCACTCTCTTGAATTAAAAGTACAATTTTTACTGTGTACTGTAGTTTATGTACCTTGATGTGATTTAGAGGTTAATTTGTTTAATTCGGATGACCTGGATCCTGCGTAGGTCTGGATTAATGAGGTTCTACCATAATAACATTAAAAAATATATATATAGTTATTTTTATACCAAATATTAAAATAATATCCAATTATTGCTCGAAAAATGGCTGAATACAATGTATGAACAAATCACATGTTTGGCACAAATTCAAAGTGAAAATTGCATTCATCCTGTCTCAAAATTATTTCCGATTGCTAATTTTCTCACATATCTTCAATAAGATGCTAATGTCATTGAGCATGTGTGCCCAACAATGTTAGATTTGTCAATGTTTTAAACATTTTATAAAAAATGCTATGCATGTTATGCTTTTTTTTAATTTTTTTTTTAAATATGGACTTAAATTATTGTGTTCGATAAAAATTAAAATTGTAAAAATAAACCAGTTTTAATTTAAGTTTCTGAAAAATGAATTAGTATGTATTAGAAAGATTATACTTTTGGGGGTAAAGGGAAAAATAAAATACAGAAGCAAAGTTTAATATTTATGAACTCGTGAAGTCATAATATTGATAATTCTTTCATTCATTTTGCATACTATGAGTGACTTGATCGATCGGCTGAGCTGAAATATTAAGTGAAATGAAATAAAAATATCTTCTTTCTTTTTTGCCAAGTGTGTTAAAGGTAGAAATAAAAAAAAAATTCCATATTTTAAACAAATTTAATTATAGAATCATCACATGATATATATTACAATAGTCCTGTTTTATAGCTAGAGAACAGAAACAAAACATTTTGTGCATAAGAAACAAATCAGCATAGAATTCTATGTACAACACATCATAAAAAATATACGTATCATTCAACTATGATAACTTTAACTAGAATTTTTAGGAACATGTATTACAACGATGAGGGATTCTCTTCCTTGAAATTTAGAATTGAACATCTTGCTAAAAGTTTAGTCAAGCTGTGTTAAGTTTTGCAATGTAACAATTTTATTGTTACGTTTTAAGCAAAACAAAGGGGAAGAGATCTACATGCATGTTTTGTTTATAAATATACTTAAAAACAAACAGATAATGTATTTTATAGTTGCTTGAATTGTATATACAAAGAAATAATATTGAAAGACTTGGTTACAGCTGAAAATTAAACAGGAATCTCTTGATGCTTTACTATAGATACAAATGCTCGCTTACAGCCTTTGTAACAAAGTTAATGTGTCTTGATAACTATAAAATGATACCAACTTGATTAGTAATTATACTTTTATTGCAACAGTAAAATTTTGGTATCAGTGTTGCAGATGACCTACCGTGCTAGTTAGTGAATCATTTTATAAACAGGGTCATGAAAATGCTTTATAAAGTAAAAATTGATTCCAATGCTGCCAGCAATGAACAGACTGACAAATAATGTAGATTACCTGCTACATTAACACCAAAATTTCTTCACTGCCTACCACTCACTTTATTGTCAAAATCCTCGCATTTTACCCAGCTTTGTTGAAATCTCTTATTTCAGACAAATGGAAAAAATTAACGAATGTATCCAGAGAAATATACAGGTCACTGAAAGAGTATTTACAAGTATATCCTCCTCAAATCAGATGGAGAAACTATCATGTTGCATTGTGGGCATAACTTTTTAACTCCCTGCAAAAAAAAAAGAATCAGATGAAAGAAAAAGCACTCCATGTACATATACAATAAAACCTCTTTGAGCGGCCACCTCACCATTCAGTGAATATTTCATCATTTAGAGGGGTATTTAGATGGGGTTTTGCTACAATTACAAGATCTATAATACAAAATGCAATGACGTTTCACTATTTTTCTAAGGGGAAAATAGTTTTTTTTTTACGACTTTTTATTTTGTGAATCAAGGATGACAACGTGTGGCATCTTAAGTTTTTATTCTTCAAGGAAACAATTTCAAGTTTGATTTTCAGTTCAAAATATAAATATCTAGAGCCACTTTTTTTTGTTATTATGTTCGACTTTTCCACATTTCTACTTTCTCCTAGGTGACTTGATTTGAAAGTTAAGCTTGCTAACGATTACAAAATGTATCAGAAAATTCCTCGTCAGGGTGAGACAGAAGTAGCTCCTAGAAAGGCACAAAAATTCATTTGTGCTCAAAACATTTGTAATGCACACTCATACTGGTTAGTTGATTTATATCAATCTCAAATTAATTTTAGTTTTGATTAAAAACATTGAGAAAAACTCTTATCTTCGGCAAATTTGTTAACGAAAAGACGTTTCTCAGATGGCACTGTAATTAGCTAAGCACTCCATTGCTTATGTTGAAGAGATTCGGTACAGGATCCACACTTTTTCATTAGTTGATGTTTTAACCTAGTGATTTATGAATGTAAGAGAAAAAATTGGTTTACTTCCCCTGTTGATCATTCCAACATCTGCCGGTGATGAGAACAGAAAATTTGACAAACTTTAAACGTGTTTTAAAATTTGAGGGATGATATAATGGTTAGATAAATATACAATTACTGCATGTGTTAACTGTTCTAATGCAAAAATTTGCCTGAGAGTTCTAAAAAAATCTGAACAATGAGCTATTTTGTCATGCTTTGGGAAATTTTCAAAAATGGCATTTAAGTCCATTTTTTAAGTCCATGCACTGAAATAGGAGTTTGGAAACTCCTATTTCAGTGCATAAATCCGTACCTCACAGCCAGATTAACATAAGTCACATAACTTCTACTTTACAGAAGAGAGGAAAAACATTTTCCTGGTGCATACAGAGAATGGAATGCACTCTTTTAGCAATGGTAAATAATTTAAAAGGAATTATTTTTTAGAATTACGTTCACATGGCTCAATGCAGAATAGGATTCTACATACAATGCACTAATGAACTGAAAATTGTAATTTTTGCACTTACGCTAGTCTGGCTCTGAGGTACGGAAATAAGGAATCATGTTTTTATTTTTTAACATAGGGTAACAGCACCAGTAACAGACAAGGGTCCAGTAACAGACAGTCATGACTTTGGATTTAAATAATAAGAATTTTGAGCGGGTAAAACTGATGTTTCTGTGGCTCTTAAATACGGTGCAACCACCTAGTGTTATCAGAGTGAATTTTGTGAGCCAGTTGGTATTTATAAGGCAGTGGTGAAAGCTTATAAACAGCCACCACAAGGTCAGCTGGTGTTTCATGTTCATTTGAATTAAATAAGGCATTAGTTCTGAAAATAAAGAACTTTCGCACATTTTGAAGAGAAAAAGGGAATTCTGTCCATTATCCATCTTTTCCTCATCCTGTCTGTTGCTGTGTATCCTCGGATTGTTCGGTGTCCGTTACTGGGGGGTCGGACCTTTTTCCGAAATTGAGCAAGTAGAAATAGAATTAACTAATTCAAAGGATCCAGAAGCAGCCAAATGTTAGATGAGATGTAGTTACATGAGAGAAAAACAGTTTCAGAAGTCCAGAAAATTGAGTTAACCTGAGAGCGATGTCTAAAGCATGTCTGTTACTGCTGCCGCTACCCTAATTGATATTGAATGAAACATACCATCGTCATCAACCAACATTCTTCACAGTAAACATGCCAGCAGGCTGTTGATACAACAGGCTTTGTGTAAGGTTCCTGAAAAAAGATTTTTCCTTCTATAGATTGCATACACTTCCATATCAAAAGCACAATACGAGTAAATATATTATAATTTTTTTGTGAAATGATATTTCAATAACCACCAGCATTCATTTTTATTTGAGAAAAAGTGTGCAGCAGATACAAGGCCGGATTTAAACTTAATGGGGCTCTAAGCAGGGTTCGCCGATATATATCATATCTATCACAATATATATCCGATATTTATTTTTTCAACTACGGTACCTTCAATATAAAAATTATATTAATCATAATAATATTATTCCTTTATTGTTAAATATAACCAAAAAGTTATGCACTATATTTTTATGATGTATTAATAAAAGTAAACAAAGTAATATAATATTTCTTTTTAATTTTACATTCATTTTTATTATTAGTAATGTAACTATTTTAAATCATATTAAATGTGCCTAATTAAATATTAAACGTTGGTCAGAAAAAAGAAAATGTCTTATGACTGTGCACCAACTAATATATTTTTTATTTCTGAATCATATAACTGAACAGAAGAAAAATGAGTAAATCAGCTAATGCTAAATTAACTTCATTAAAATTGACAAAAATGTAAAATGAAATATTAGATATAAATAATGAGAGAAACATTAATTGTTAGTCTTCATATTGCAATAATAATGTAAGATAATAAATAGTGATTTGAGGATGCATTTACTGTTTTGAAGACTTCAGTTTATGCTGAGTGAAAATATTGGATATATATCAAAATAACCGATATATATCAAAATATCGGATATTTTCAATATTTTCGAACCCTGGCCCTAAGTTACTTCAGGTATGGGGGCCCTTTTTGTAGTCTAAATAACTTTATGCTTGGGTACATTTAACCCATATCTTTATTTTTGTTTTTAATGTTACTTCTGTCTTTTTTTGATTGACCTCGGAGGGGGATTTGTTATATGGAACGTGATGCAGGGACCTCCTTCAAGCTGGGTAGAGAATATCCCCTATCTTAGGGGTTCCGAAAGTTTCCCACCCAGAATGTTTTTTGAAAAATAGGTATAAAATTCTGCATTTTGAAGTCTTATGAAATGTAATTTGAACTACAGAAAAAAAGGCAAACAAAAACTTTTTTAAAGTTATTCTTTTGCAAATTAAGATAATGCAACATAAAAATTGTTCAAGGTTCGACAAATCGCTGATTGTAGTCAACAGAGAGGAAGAGTGAGGGAGGAGAAAAGATAACGAGAGAGAATTCTCACTTGCTCACATCGACTTTTGCTATAATTTGATCATCCTTCCTTCAACGCACCAACAAACACAACACTAAATTGATTGTGAAATGATCAATAGTAAAAAATGCCTTAAAACAAATGATGTAGAGATTCAAAAAGTAGGTAATGAGAGACTAATATCCTTAACTACCCGAGCAATTGTTTATATACTTGATAAGAAATAAATTAGAAGCACTTTTAAAGGAGTTTTAAAGACGTATTTATTTTCAAGGAATCTAAAACAATTAAAATTATTTCAAGCACTTCATTTCCACTTCCAAATCACTGACAGTTTAAAACTTGATTGTATAGTTTTGCGTGAGGGGGGGGGGATTGTTCCAATTTTGTAAAAAAAACCATATTATTCTGCACAACTTGTAATTTTCAATAACAAATAGTGCAGAAAAGGAATAGCGGTAGTGTAGTATTTTTTCCTTGTGCTAAACATATTGACAATATGCAGTAGAAGTAAGATAAAAGCAGGCAATTGCAAAAGAACTTCCAAAATACGGAACTGAGGATTAAATACAGTCAAACCTCATTATCGCGACACCCGGATTTCACGACACTCCGGATGTCACGTCACTTTTTTAAAGTTCCGAACCTATGGCATATAATTTTAATGTTACGTGGCCAGATTTTACGACAGCTTTTTTCATGCAACTCCAATTACGAGGACGCTTCAAGCTGCGCAGACTGGATCAAATATTTCTTTGCAATTGAAAAAATGTTCAATAAAATAATGAAGACATCTGGAAATGTTTGTTGTAGGAACCTTCGACTCTGACAAGAGATTTGACCAGGCATGGCACTTCGAGAATGGTGGGGGAGGGAGGGGGGGCGAGTAGATAAGTTTTGAAAGGTAGGTACAGGTTTCAGACTTTGACAAGAAGGACAAGAGAAAGGAATTCAAAGCAGGTGGATTGTGATACTGGAGGAGGGAAATAGCAAGAGAAGAGAAAGACTATAGCTACGTTAAGCTGTAGGTGGTCACAACAAACTTCTCCCATGAGAGAAAAAGAGATAAGGGGCTCCTCATTTGATTGAAAAGGGACACACAACTCTTGAAGTGGAGAAAAGGATTAGAAAGAGTTTTTTCACCTTTGAAAGGTGGAGCTTAGCTGTCAAAATCTAATCAAATTGCGGACAAAAGTGAAGAGTTTTGAATTGGTTTCTTTCTTGCTGGTAATTTCATGGAAGGAGTCTGACAAATGTTATTCAAAAATTTATCAAACATTTTATTGGAAAGTATTGTAGAATTGAAAAATAATAATAATAATAATCATGAGTGAAGAGGAGGTGTTTTTGTTATATTCACAAATAATTCAAATTTACATTAGTTAAATTTAATTAAAACATAAACAGTATTAATTTCTTCATTAAATCTAATTTTATGGTTAACTAATGTTCAATTAAGAATTTTTTAACTATTCCGGTAATGACGACACTTCGTTGACAGTCTCAAAGGTGTCATGATCACGAGATTCGACTGTATATAGCAAGACATGAAACATGTGAGAAATTTATCTCAAGCAAAATTTTACTGAAACCCAGTTTTTATGCAGATGTAGCAAGGAGCTGAATTTGGCCCATTTTAGGATCCCTCTGTTAGAAATTTTAAAATTCAAAGTTTGTAACTACATTTTTTGAAATTTTCAACATTGAAAAGCATTTGAAAATGCAATTGATCTCTTCAAAAACTTTTTTTTTTAGAAACACATCATGCAATTTTTGGGAGTTGGGGGCCCTGTAGCCTGTTTCTTCAGCTTATTGGTAAATCCAACACTAAGCATGTACCACTGAATGAATGCAACACTATTTGCCTATCCGTATCTTTTTTATAATCAACCAAATTAAACTTTGAATGCCTATCAGAAAATGCTTGTAACATTAATGCAGTAGACTCTCATTTTAAGGGGAATTGATTACTGACAGTGTAAGATTCAATGTCTTTTTTTTTTTTCTTTCACGCATACAAGTTTTGATTTTAACCAGAAGCATCATTGCATTGCAGGAGAACATTTTCTCCTCCTTTAAAATTCTAACTCCTGAGATTGTTGACAACATGAAATGAACATTTTTTTGGGTGCTCCAAAAGCGAGCTTGGGACATTGAAGTTTTTTTTTTTTTTTTTTTTGTGACATGTTCCAGAACTATTTATTTTTAGCAGTAAACTTATTAGACTCATAAAATTCAGAGCTCACTAAAGAAGAACTTTTAGAGGTGACAAAAGAGGACAAAACCAATGAGGGTACTCTGACATCGATGACTCACAATCAAAAACTTTCATACTGAAAGTTTTCAGTTACTCCTTGACAATGGCAAATGGTCTTTATGATTTGTTTGTGAAGGAAGATCTCATTATGGAAGTGATGTGAGAAATTATGGATGTATTAATACACTACAATAAACTACAGCAAAAAATTATTTACAACAGCCAAGAGACTATCATAACAAATATTTTTATAAACATTAAGTTTATTTCATGTTTTCTTTATACACCTTCTGCATTAGGGTGTCCCCTCCATGTATAGAGAAAAAAAATTTTTGATCTACAAACTATCATAAAATGTATCAAAATTTGCGGAATTTTTCAGATTATGAAAAAGGTAAAAACAATGGAGCTGCGTGTCATCTTGGGGGTTCTATAGCTCTTTGAAGTTCGTTAATTTTACGTTTTGACAACCCTAAACTATGTGTCTAAAATAATACAAAAATAGAGTTTAAAAAGTATTTTATAGCTTAAATTAATGAAACAAAGCACCAGAAAACAAATTATACGAACTACAGCTTATAAACAATGACAAAAGCTTAGAATTTAAACATATTTTTGAGTCCAAAACTTGGCACTTCTGCTCGAGATCGTAATGTGGAAAAAAGTGTGGAAAGAAGTTTTTTACTCTCTTTTTTTAATCTCTTCAGCTCCGCCTCTATTTTAACAATAATATTAAGTCTTCATTTTTGCTATTTTGATTTACACGGCCTACTTGTGAAATTTAATCCCCACAAAAAACGAGGGTCTACTGAAGTATGAAACACAAATTATAAAAGTTGACAATTTTTCAGTCATCACTTACCAAACAAATTAAGCATTTGACACTTTTATTGTGTTCTTCTAAGTCCCTGATTTTTTCTTTTAAGGAAGACAGTACCAGGTTTGGATTAGAGTTTCTGAAAAAATAAAAATGGATCCTTATGCTCTATATTTGAACAAACATCAGCTAACGTCCTTTTATTTGACATGAATACATATAAGAAAACCTTTTAATTTCTAATCATTTTCATCTTTTGGTGTAGTAAATATATTCTAAATCATAAATTGCCTCAGATTATAAAATTAGATTTGGACAAAGAGAGATAACATCTTCTATTAAAGTGGAAGAAGCTGAAGTATATGGATATACTTAGGTCTATTCCGTAGCAGGTTGCTCCACTATTATTGTAAAATAGTTCATTAACTATTTTCATGACCTATTTTAGAGAACTGAATAAGTTATTTCAGAAAATGCATTATAAAATTAGCATACATCGTTGACATGTTTGAAAGTAGACACGTACCGAGTACTCAGTAACTACTCGGTACTCGGCCTACTCGGCCAATTTGCCGAGTACTCGGTACTCGGCCAAATTCTGATCAGATACTCGGCCAATACCGAGTATTTGCAAAAAATTAAATATTGTCCAAGGCAGATACTAAAATTTATAGAAAAAAGAGCAAGCATTATATTCTACAATCATTTAAAATTAAAATTTATAAGTCAAATTTTAAATTTTGAGAATAATGAAGTTTGTAATGCTTCAATGGAATAAATCCTTATTTTAATGTCCCCAAAGTTGATAAAACTTATTTATGTAAAATTATGCAAAAAAAAAAGTATAGAAAATATGGAATTTTTATATTAAAAATGGATTTTTGTTACAAACAAAAATTAGTTATAAAAAATAATGAAAATACCTTTGCTTAAAAAATAAAAGGAAATAAAATAACGTTTAAAAGCACAGTGCAGGAACACTGCAGACACGTGTTTTGGCATTACAAGGAATTCCTTTTTCAATGCACAACATGGGAGCTCGTGAATTTAAAGGCATCCGACAAAGTCAGATTTTTTTGTCGAATGTCTTTACGTTCTTTAGCTCACATGTTATGCACTGAAAAAGACGTTCCTTGTAACGGGGGGGGGGGGGGGGGGCAGAAACACATGTCTGCAGTGTTCCTGCACATTTGTTGTATTAAAATTATTTATGTTTGGTGGACTAAAACTATAATTGATTGGTATAAATGTGTTTTAATTCCAACTTGATTAATCATACCTTTTATTTATTTATTTTTAATTTAAAAAATAACTTTTTTGTAAAATTTTTGACACAAACAATATTGTTTATATAATGCGTAAATTGAATTTCAGCAGGAATTTAGTTTTAAAAACTATTATATGGACAAGGAGGTCTATACTACTATTCCAATAAGTTCAAAATTCATCACATGTGTGTCGGTGGTTCTTCATAAAACATAATTGGTACTTGGTAACTCGGCCGAGTAGTGAAAGGCCGAGTACTCGGTAACTCGGTACTCGGCCCGAGTAGTAAAAGGCCTAGGTAAAAACATATGTTGAGGGGAGGGGGGCTTATCCGTAGTAATTTGCAAACCGTCAAACATGTCAGTACGAATACATTCCGGTCAGCGAGCGCAGTATAGTCCTTCCATAGGGAACGAAACATGGCAGTGGAATTGCAAAGTTTGAAAAAAGGGATATTTTTAATAGGAGTCGTAAAACAACAAACTACGGGCTTGAAACTTCCCTCTAACGGACAAGTTCTGTCGGTTTTGTTTTATAACATTCGAGAAGTAAATTTAACCATCAGTGAAAGTGCAAATATCGCTATTCGGGAATGCATCATCTTTTGGGAAAAGGCACGCGTTCCCACCAAAAAATAAATTGCTAAATTGTGTGAATAAACTTAAAAACCTGTATCAAATCTAGAGAGACTTACAAAAAAATGCAGAGAAACTGCAAGAAGTATTCAGGCAGCGCCAACAAGAATTTTCAAGTAATTTAAACAATTGATTCAATATTGCACATGCTGATGCACTTCGGTTAATCAAAATAGAGGAAGATGGGACTGTTGCCTGCTTCGAGTGCTCAAAAATCAAAAGAAGATCGCTTATCTATAGTTATTTTATATGGATGTGACGGAACAACTCATTGCTGAGTCTAAACTGGATAATTCCACAGGAAAAGAACAAACAAAGGCTGTTTGAAAGGCAGTTTTAGATTGGAATCTCGAAGACAAAGTTAAGTTGTGATATTACAGCTTCCAGAACAGGTCCTTTAAGTGGTTCTTGCGCTATTCTTGAGCAAAAATTTGATAGAGAAATGCTTTCCTTTGCTTGCCGCCATCACATATATGAACTGATCTATCTCACTTAAATACAGTGCTATGGAGGAGCTGCGGAGTTGTTCCGAACTGTACCCTAACTTGGAAAATTTACTTGACTTTTACCGTGCTGAACTTACTAATATTATGCTCAGGGATGACTATCAAGAGTTGACAGAACTGCCTATCATATTTTTAGGAGGATATACCAGAAAATGAATTTAAAATAAGACCACTGGGAGTCATGCACAAAGCTCGATGGATGGCTCGAGCGATTTACTCCCTAAAACTATTATATTTAGTTCACAACTAAAATTAGATACGAAGGAAAATGAAGCATTGTTTGATGTCTGCTTTTTTGTAGTGACAATATACGTTAAACCATGGCTTCAATGCATTTTGACAGTCAAAGCACCCAAAAAAGATTTGTGCTTTTTGATAAAAGTGTACGAAAATGTGGACCCAATTATCTGAAAACCTGCTCTACAAAAATTCATCCAGCTTTTATGGTATGGTCAATAATATTTCATTCCTTTATGTGAAAAAGACTGTCTCAAAGCTTAGTGCAGTAAACGATGCAGCTGAAAGAGCGGTAAAAATGATGCAGGACTTTCATGGTTTGCTTACAGCTGATGATGAACAAAAACAATTTGTGTTACGTTGCG
Organism: Uloborus diversus; assembly: GCF_026930045.1. Lineage (NCBI taxonomy): Eukaryota > Metazoa > Arthropoda > Arachnida > Araneae > Uloboridae > Uloborus > Uloborus diversus. Next base: position 1,517,169 of record NW_026557765.1, read on the forward strand.
TTCAAGAGCACCAGAATCTCTATCCTGACTGCAAAAAGCAAACATTGAATTAAAAATATGTACAGTAATGTTTCTTTTAGTCTAATATTGTTGTGAATATGTGCTTTAAATAAACTGATGTCGCGTGTAGTAAGGAATTATGCAGTTAGCAATCTTTCCACTGTAGTCGCCATACAGGATTTCAGGTCCAACTTTGACCTCAAGTCGGCACGGGTTCCCGTTATTTAATTGCAATGGAACCTTTTTCTCATGTTTCTGAGGTGAAATGGAAAAAATTTGGAGGGTATACGTATTCGATTTCACAAATTTTTTTTTCGCCATTATATCTTGGGACACCCTAATATATATATATATATGTGTGTGTGTTTTTTTTTTCTGCATTCAAAACCAATTTCTTTAAACCCTGAAAATGTATCAAAAAGTCTTTGCAAATTTTGCACTTTTTTAACAGTAAGTTTGTGTTGACTTTTTTGTGCAAAAGTATTTATTTCTTAACAATACCCGAGTTGTTCACACAATATCCCTTAATAAATTATTTACTAAATTAAAAAGAAAAGGGGGGGGGTCTAATTTTCAAATACAGCTCAGTCAACTAAATAAATGCAAGTTCTCAATTTTTAATTTTGGCCTCTTGAATTCAAACTATGGTTGCGATAAAAGCCATTAGTAGAAACAAGAAACTCAAAAAGTAGGGTCCTATCACAATTTGTGATTGCGAGAAACATAATTTAAAAATTCTAGATCTCAAAATTCAAACTAGTTATGTATTTTTTTGTTTTATTATTATTATTATTTAATAAATAACTCTTTTGTTGTTATATAACTAAGTCACAGTTTTTTTTTCCTCACAGAGCTTACATCAAATGCGTTTAAAACAGTTTAAAAATAAAGTTGTTGATTTGAAAAGTCAAAATGAGATTTGGAACATAAAAGAAAAAAAAATGGAAAAATTAATCAAAGAAATGAGACTTAAAGACTGGTAACATTAAGTGATTATTAACATTAACTATGACAACAGTAAACTGAATTCACAGTATTTTTGAACTTTTTAGCGCAAAACTTTTTTAAATAATTTTTCAAGAGTTAATTAAAAAGAGCTAAATGTGTTGTTCCCTTCATAAAACTAATTTATTACATCAAAAATACTTACTTTTCCTTTTCTTCGGGAAATACATCTGTAAAATTAAAATGAATAAATAAGTTAACTTTTTAAAGTAACAATGCAACAAACTTAGAAAGAAATTACAAGTTGTGATGCAAATAATTTTTTAAGCTTATATAGAAACATAAATGCCACAAATACAGAGGAGGATCAAGTGAAGTGGGGGCCCTAAGCAGTAAGAATTTCGGGGCCCTGCAAACTTTATTAAAAAATAGAATTTCCAAAAAGATGAAATTTTAAAAAAATGAGCAAAAATCCAAAGCAATATTGTTATACAATAATTTTCATTTAAGTACCTCATATGAATTTTCATCGTGTTTTATTGGTAGCAAACTCCTGACCTATTTTTTTAGTATCGATGCGGTTTAACATCTCCTGCTCTATGTATAAAATAGCTTAAGTTTTTCAGTCTCTCTTCTCCCATTTTATTTCGTAAATAATTTTTTTATTTTTCCAAAACTGAAAACAATTGTTCACCAATTGCATTTGTTAATTAATGGAATTGTTGAAGTTTTCAACGATGTTTCCATGTTCGGAAATGTACAAGATATTTCTTTAGCTGCTTGATAAATGTGATAACAGGAGAGATCTAATGTGTATGAATTTTCTGGTGTTGTTTTAAAGATCTCCTCTTTTTTGTTGGAGAAACAGAATAAAATGATCAAATTCATGTTCCAAAGTGCAAATATCGATCCATTTCTGTGCATATCCTTTAACATTTATTTGAAAATCAATCCACTTGCTTTGAAAAAACTCATTTGTTTAGTTCCAGTTGGTAAAATCTAAAACTAAGGTATTTGAGCTTTAGATTCTAGCTGAACTTCGGGGCCCTATGCATCGTAATGCAAAATAGTGACGAAACAAATTTGTGGCCTCCTAAACCAGACCTCATGAGGCTATTGGTATATCAGTCCCCGGCCCTAGCTGTAAAAAACCTTGTTCGTTTAGTTACATTTGGTAATATCTAAAACCAATGAAAAATTGTTTTAGATTCAAGCTCAACTTCGGGGGCCCTGCGCCATCACAGGGCCCCACGTGGCCGCCTAGTCCGCTTACCGTTAGACCTGCCACTGCACAAACAGCAGCAAGCTCTGGACTTAACTAGGCCCAGTCCTTGTCATTTGACATAATTAACACTAGTTGAGTTCCGGCACACTTGCAACTTAACTTAATATGGTTCCAAAAGTGAAAATTGAAGTCAGTTTTCAGATTCAATTACTTTTCATAAAGAATCATGGAAAAGTCTATCAATTTATCAGTGCACCAACTTGAATTTTTAAGAATGTTTATATTCTGGCATGATTCTCCATATTATTTTCTCAGTTGCCTCCATAGTGAGCCCCAGTTGCTCTCCTTCCCTCATAAGTTAAAAAAGAATATAAGCCCCTTCATTGTTATACACACTGTCAATTTGATAGAGCAATGCCATTGCAGCAAATACCAACTGCAGTCAAGGGCGCCCATATGCAAAATTTAAGGGGGGGGGGGCTAAAAATTTGCCCATGATTTAGCAGGATATTTCCCCCATAGAAACCAAGTTCAGTACAGATTAGAGTTATTAAAATTTGATCTTTTTAATAACTTATTAATTGCTGGGGGGGAAAAAAATTACATTTTTGCAAAGAAAAAAGTATTAAAAGTAAGGAAGTTCTAATTTCAAAGGGGGAGGGGGGGGGGCTTGAGTCCCTTCCCAGGCACGTAGCTAGAACTTTGTTAAGGGGGGGGTCCAAGGTTGCACGAACTTCAAAAGAAGAGGCATGCTAAAGCAGAATTAGTAGCTGATAATTACACAAGAGTAAGATAAATCCAATTAAAACTGATCATTAAAATATGATAATTAACTAAAATTAATTAAATAATTGAAATTAATAGAGTCATTAGTTAAAATTAGTTAACATAAAGTTCATATTAAGTGGTAATCACATACAAAGTTTCCAAATATGGGTGAACCTCTGTCCTGAAAATAAGTGATATATTTTCTATTAATAAAAAGGCACAAGAAAAGGAAAACGGAAAACGAAAACTGTTCTAGAAAGTACTTGGAAAATGCATGCGATAATTTAATAGAATATTAAAGCTTTGTAGTATATTTCAACAAAATATGTACATATGTACTTATGTCATTTTATTTGAAAACTAGAAAGTCACCCGTCAAGGCATGACGGGTGAAAATTGCTTCAACTCTTCTTCATTTGAACGAAGCAATTGCCTGTTTGGTGATATTTTGATAGTTGAAATTTTAACTCTAACACCAGTGGATTAACCCTAAACTCCAGTAGATAGCGTTCATTGTTTTCGTTTCTTCATTCCTCTGATATGACACAGTCTTATCAGTAAAACTGTTCAAGTTACCGGATCGAGTTCAGCCTTGTCACAATAAAGCCTTTCCTTGCATGTTAAACATTACCAAAACATATTATCGAATTACATATCATGCCGTGGTGCGAATTCATTGTTGAAACACGCGGGTTACTCGATCATCGGCATTATTTATATGAGGATAAATAAATCTATATCTATGGAGTCGAATGTATAACTATATGAATGTTACATAACGTAACCCTGTCCGATTTGAACAACATTTCAGGCAAAATCCCACAACTCTCTCAACGAAAATATTAACAAGGTTTCATTTAAAAAGCTTGAATTAGTTTTTATTTATTTACATTTATAATATTCTTTTGATGCCACGAAATAGAATGATATTTCCAATCTTATCCGTTTTCTAATTATCATTCCTAATCATCAATTAAAAGCTTGAACAAACTATTAACTCTTTGGGGGACGGAGGCTTCCTTTGTTGCAATCATTTTTTATATATATATTTTTTCTTTCTTCAGCCAACTGACACAGTGATTTCAGTTAGCTGAAAAAAAAGAGAAGCAAGAAATAAATGGTGTTCTCAAGTGAAGTCGCTATTCCTCAAAGGGTGAAAGCTGTTCGAAAAAATTTCAAATATCGGAAAAGGCGTATTGCCGTTTTTTATAATTATTTTTTTCTTTCTAACGGGGTTGTGTTAGAGGCTTTAGCCTTTTGCGGAACAAGTGCGAACCAACGATATGGCATCCAGTCATTCATATGTCACCATTAAGGCGCGGATGTGAATGTCACAGGAAAATTTGATGCCCAGTTTCCACCAGATGGAGACACCTGAACTCTCTTCGATGCGAAACTGCAAAAGGAATTTAATTTTGTCAAGAGTATTCACAGTCAAACGACCTAAGGGATCTTTTACATGCCGATTAATGGAATGTATACCTAATGAATTAAATTAAGCATCTGTGTAATTTTATTTTAACAACATGTTGTTAATTTTAACAACAATACATATCATATTTTACGACGCAGGTAATGATTTTTTTCTTCAATACGATGTTAGCAAAACATTCTATTGCACGAAATAGTAAATATCTTTAGCTTGAAGAAAATAAGTGTTTAAAAAAAAAGGCAATATATAAAAGAAAAGCTCAAAAACATTTACTTCGTATTCACCTTTTTTGTTTCTTTGCTTGTAACGCAGTAAATAGCGGTAATTTTCACCTAGTAATATATAGTTAAATGCACATGCCTGTTTTTTGTTAATTTAATGCTACCTTCACAATTTACTAAAGATGGATGCATAGATGCTAATTAAATAACTCCTTACAAAGCCAGTGAATAACAATCAGAAAATGTATTCCAATGATGCAAATACAAATATGTTTTATGGAACAACATCGAATAAGATTTTTTTTCGTCAATTAAAAACTAACTGTTTTTCTTTTGGGATCATAGAATCACAATTCAGTAAGATTTAAAAGTAATAATTTCTAATAAATTACTTATTACATGCGTTAATATGGCCGAACTTGTAGATTCATAAACTGATCACAGTAAAATATTCAAGTAATTTTCAATATAATTTTTCTATAAAATTTTGATACCGTAAAAAGTTTGTTACATCAACTTTAAGTTTTATTTATTCATTTATTTTACCTTCAAACACGAATTTTTTTTGGGCATTTAATATGTTCCCTGATCATGCTTAAATATTGGGGGGAAAACATCAGTAAAAAATCTACGTAATTTGTTACTCAGAAAGGAGAGAGATGTTAAAAGTAATCTAAAAGTTCAAATAAAATTTTTATAAAAATATAAAATGAATCTGAAATGAACCATGCCAAAAATATAGAGTTAAAATGCAAAAAAAAATCAATAATTATTTTTCTCATCTTCAAACACACGAAATGTGTATAATTTCTTTTTTCGCTGCTGGCTTAGAATCTAAAATTAGTTTTTAAATGAAAAACACATTAACACGTAAAATTGCTCGTATTATCAAGAAAACTTTAAAAGGGAGCACTGCGACTTACCTAGTTTGGGAAAACTTAATTTTCTTTTGCATACAATTTTGTTCAAGATATGTTTCCTATAAGTATAACGTAGATAAAAACTGCGTGTTAAAACAGAAAAGAATCGGAATTCAATTACTGATTCACCAGGAACGCACCTCACTTTGGCTGTCTTTCGTACAACATGCGTCAACGAAATCCACGAGAATCCAAAAAGAAAAGAGAAAGAAATAAAGAAAACCACGCCAATGAGACTGTGGGATACGGCGGAAGTGGCAATAAATGCTTGTTTTTACTTTGCCAATGGCAATTTGACGGACCAAGGAGAGGGGCTGAATTTCAAGGTCACAGGACCCAGCTGGTTTGAAAGTCGAAAGGGACATTTCCCCGTTTCGGACGGAGTGGGTGACACAGCAAAAAGCATACGAAAATTGGGAACCTGCAGTTGTTGTACGAGGTTCTCGTGTTCTGAATTGACTCAAGCGCTGAGAAAATTGCCGATTACTGGGTATATTTAAGGGGAGAGAATGCTGCGTTTTATAAAATCATTATCTTTCGGAAAAATTTTGTTGATGCGAGATGCAACAACTGAGAAAAAAGGAGAGGGGTCTTTCGGGAAGGGGGGGTCTGGACCCCATGGACTCACCCCTTGGCTACGTCCTTGCCCTTCCCCATGTGGGCACCCTTGACTGCAGTTTATTTATTTATTTATTATCCATCTATTTATAGATTTATTTGGTTTCAAAATTCAATTCACATGAACTAGAGTTAAATAGTACTCAACCAGTGAGTTCTGCTTTACAGTATTTCTATGTATTGTTTGTAAATTGAGTTTCTCATAAAATATTTTCTTTCTTTTTACCTTTTGATATAATGAGACCATTTACAGTTACATAAAATACACTATCAAAATCACAAACAGTTAGTTATAAAAACTGTAACCTCTTCACATATGAAGTCAGTGAGAAGCTACTGTATGTCAGCAAATTAAGGCAACTGTGGATGAACAAAAAAACACTGCAACATGTAAGAGATTGGTTAAAATTTTGATGGGACAAAAAGTTAAAGATACAAAAGAAAACTTTAAAAATAAGATGATGCAGTGAAAAGTTTTCAAGGCAAATAACTTGTTTCATACGAAATTGGTCTAATAGCAGATAGTTACTTAATGAAGCTTTCTTAAAAACAGAGATGCATCATTGGAAAATGGAAGAAAAAAATTGCAAAAGAACAATGTTCATGAGTAGTTTAGCTGAACATTTCATGTTACTGACCATCTCCCATGGTCATAACTCACAAATTCAAATTTTGGAATAAATAGACTTACACATGGCTTCCCATCTCCTAGCACAGCATTTCTGAATTTGATTGATAATGTCTACTTTTTTCACAAAACCCCTGGTGCTTCTTCAGTACTGGTTTGATTGCAACAGTCTGAAAATGGTTTACTTGTAACAAAATACAAAACTATTCGAACCATATATATTTATGGTCTCCAAATTTTTAAACGTAAGATACAATACCTTTTTAGTATTGTTATTATCGCAGATACACATTTTTAAAACTGGTAAAACTGTCAACAGCGTCTTTCATGGTAATTGAAGATAGTCACCTTTTAAACAGCACCACAATTCCAATATAGGGGTTAAATTAAATTTCTGAGGCAAAGATGAATCACAAATGTCGTTTTAATAAAAGTACTGCATTCATGTCCTGTCCTGGCCAAAGGTCGTAGATTGACGGTAAATATTTTTAAATCCATAATTCATTTTGATACTTTCTCTCTGATGCTCTTTGTGAAATTATTGTGTGTGTGTATAAAAGCTTCGCTCAAACTTTATTTTATCAGTTTTTCAGTAACTAATTTAATTTAAAAGGAAGAATTCAAGCTTTGAGCCCTCGAGTGTTTCGAAAGGTGAACCCCCTGTGGTTCCGCGCAACACAATTCAAGGAATGCTGTCCTATTATATCCTGTTCTATTATGTTACTAATTTATTCCCAGCAGTGCCAAAATGTTTATTAATTCCACATTTCTCTTGGACAACTAAAAGAATGTAGGCATGGAAAAATTACACTCTCTCTTTTCTTCACCTTCATGATTTGACCTAAAAAACTTGCTAGAATATTTCAACAGGATTAAAAAGAAAGAAACTTCAGGACATAATCCGCATTGTTATTGTGGCACAAGTTCTTTAATTGTAATATGATTCAATTTGAGCTGCACTTTTCCCATCTGGTTTAAACAGAAAAAATGATTCCCAATGTTCTAATTAGCATACATACTTCAAAGACACTTCATCTGGTGCAGATTTTCAGAGGCCTTATTGTGGTATAAAATTCGAAATTGTAAATTTGTAAAGTGTGGAAATGTTTTTTTTTTTTTTTTTTTTTTGTTTACACAATTCTCCGATACTAAATTTTAAAACTAGATTGCTTTGAAGAATCTTTAAATTTTAAAAAACACCACCATGTCAATTCCTACACATAAAAGTACTTTCCTGCTGGATTTTGCAAAAATTCAATCAAAACGGATTTGTATGCAGAACATGCGTGCATACAAACACACATGCATTGTCCTTCATATATACAGATAGTAAGCCATGCATAAGTATTTATACCATTTTAAAAATGCTTGATGTCTGAAAGGTTCTTTTAAAAAGTAACAAAAGATATCGAAACACATTATTTGAACTTCTGTGAAAAATCTTTGAAAAGCGAAATATGATCAATCGTCCGGCATTGAGACAAGAAAGATATGCGAGAAATGGATGGTGACACATGAAATTAATTTTAATGGGAATTTTAAAAAGGCAATATTACCACTTGTATTCATTTCTGTATGCATTGGTTCTTCATTATCACTGAAAAATAGACGTATGCATTGAAAACACACAAATACAATCTACTAAAAAAAAAGAAACAGAATGAAAGTTTTATTATTTCACAGGCAATTTATGATGAGAATTTAATATGAATATTAGTTATTCAAAGCATAAATCATCATTAATTAATTATGATATGCCTTAAATATTATTCGTATTTGCATGTTGTAAACTTGTACATTATTTGTATTTATTAAAAAAGGTTGCTAACACTTGAACATCCAGGAGGATAAAAACTCAATACATGATCAATCACTAGTGTTGTTTAGTGACAAAGCACATGATCAAACTACAAGTAATACTTATGATTCACATTAAAGATTGTGAGTGGTTAAAGCGAAAAATAAATAGAATATTTTTCATAGAAACTAATCAACATGGCTTCAGCTTTAACACACAATTTTAGCAAACCATTTTCAAGAAAATACTCTGAAAACAAGCATAAAAATAACAAGCGTAAATGTTTATGCTGAAAATTGTATTTTAGAACATAGAATGCTGAATACCTTGCAGTTCCGTTTATTCTTCTCAAATCTATTAGGAAAAATAAAAAATTTGTTTTACAAAATTATGATAACAAGTATTGCAAAAGTAAAGTAAAATATTTTATACATTTTGATGAGAAATATTAACATTTCCTGACAATTTTGTAAATATAGAAATATACTTGAAAAATTGAAGAGCAAAATAGGAAACTGATGAACAAAAGATTTTTTGTGCTTAGCAAATCAAAGCGATTTCAAAAACATTTGCCGATTATTAGACTACAAGTGTCATCACACTAAAGAAAAACTTTAATTATACAATAATACAATTACATCAGATTGTACTGAGATTAAAATTTCACACAATTTTATTTCATAGTTTTGGATTTAAATAGAGAAAATGTAAAAAGAGAATTAACACACATTCTATTAATCAATTGACACGTAATATTTGAAAGTCATATTTTCTCACCATCACTCAGGCTCCATTTACGAGATTCTAAAACGTGCGGCTGAGCATCGGAATTTCTGAAAAAATTAAAAAGTAAGATTCATACATATTACATAATTCAAAAAAGTTTGGAAAATAAAATAAGTGACTTTTATTATTAGTCAGCTCTATAATTTTAGAGTATTTAATTTAAGAATACATAAAATAACAAATTTTTAAAGGAATAAGAAAGAAGCTTTGACATTAACAGAGTCAACTGAATTTTTATACAAATACAAATACAAAAGTGACGACCAGCAACAGGCTCTGGGCCCAGCTAGACTGGTCCTAGTCAATTTACAATCCCCAGTGAAGATCAATGGCCCTCTTAAAACTGTCTACTCCTTTGCTCATTACCACCTCTTCCGGTAAGCTGTTCCAAGGTTCCACTACCCTGCTAAAATAATAATTTTTCCTAACATCCATGTTAGCCTGAGATTTAAATAGCTTAAAACAATGACCCCTTGTCCTGTTTTCAGTGCTAAACTTCAGCCCCGTAACATCTTTCATTTTAATAAATTTAAACAACTGAATCATGTCCCCTCAGTTTCTTCTTTGCTCAAGACTGTACATTTTTATCTTTGAAAAAAAAAGAAAAAAGAAAACTTTAGTAAGACTATTTTTAGCTGATCCATATAGTACTGACGAATAAGGGGACAACATTTGCAGAAAATTTACAAAGATTGCAGACAGTTTTGATATTTTTTTTTTTTTTTTTGAAATTTAAGTATCACTAAATTTGGAAAAACAAAAGTTGTATCAAACAAAAAAAAAAAGCTTTTTTAGTCATGGAACTGACACATCTATTAATCATAATGCTTTGGCAACCATCCTGTGTCCCAAAACGGCACTCCACTTGCATATAACTTAATATTTTTGTCGATGGAGATAGTACAGGACACAGGAAAGTTTAACGGCGTTTTCATTTTTGCAGAAACCTTTCAAATTACAAGAGTTAGCAGCAGTGTTGCCAGATGGTCAAATCCAGATTTCCCCAATTCCCTTCCAACTTTTCCCCAAAAAGCGATGTTTTCTACCAAAATTCCTCAAATTCAAAAATTATTTTTCCACTAATATTTTCAGAAAATGAATCGACTTCCTCCGATATTTTTGTCTCTTGAAAATTTATTTTTTCCCCAAATCGCCAAACTTTCTTATAAAATTCATCAACTTTTTTTTTCTTCCCATTTTCGCTTTTTTTTTTTTTTTGTCTTCTTTATCTTTATTTTTCTTTATCTGTACTAATAATAAAGCTGAAAGTCTCTCTGTCTGGATATCTCTCTGTCTGTCACAGGATCTCTGGGACGCGCATAGCACCTAGACTGTTCGGCCGATTTTCATGAAATTTGGCACAAAGTTAGTTTGTAGCATGGAGGTGTGCACCTTTAAGCAATTTTTCGAAAATTCGATTTTGTTCTTTTTCTATTCCAATTTTAAGAACATTTTCCCGAGCAAAATTATCATAAGATGGACGAGTAAATTACCAAGCTATCATAACGTGGAACCGTAACATGGGCAAGCCAATTGGCAAGAGATTCATTATGCATTATTTGTAAATATACAGGGGAACCAAAAGACCTTTTAATTTTCTACTACGGGCAAAGCCATGAGGTTGCCACTAGTCATAAATACAGCCGCCTGACCGAGAGATAAGAAATAGCCAATTGTTTTTTTTTCTACTTACCTACATTTACTACTCTGCTTCTGTATGTATACATTTAAACTATGATTTTTGTATATATTTATCCAAGAACAATCTTCATCACACTTATTTTTACCCGTTTCACGTATCAACTAGTTACTCACACAGAACATTAATGTGAATTCCGTAGCATAATATTCCACATAATGCGAAATGCGAATTCCATAAAGTTGAGCAAAGCTAAACCAACGCTGTTTGATACAAACAATGTAACTACTACTTCTTGTCGTGAATCTAAATACGAAAAAAATTCTTTTTTCCTTGAGGTTTTTTTTTCTCCAGGTTTTCCCCAAAAAAAATTTTTTCCCCAAAGAATTCCCCTCAAAACCCATTTCCCCAAAATTTCCTCAGGGAGCACCAGATTTCCCCAAAATGGGGAAATTTTCCCCAATCTGGCAACAATGGTTAGCAGATAGTTTTGGCATTTTAGCTAGGTCTGAATTTCTGCTCTAGCAAATCTATATAAAGAAAACAAAGAATATATGAGTATGTATGTATGTTTCCTATACAAATGCACAGTCTAAGTCGGATCTCGGCCAAATTCGGCAGAGAGGTACTTGGGCACCCCAGAAAGGAACATAAAGCAGTCGTCTGAATTTTAACTTTAGTACCCGAAAATGGCATTAAATGGCTCTTTCTACGCAAAATAATTATCCAATCAGTTCAATTTGAGGGTTATTCGAAAGGCCGCGAAAAATACCCCTTTGGAAGTTTTTTTTCCCTCTGGAATTGAAACCACCAAGGCCCTAAAATCACCAATCAGAAAATAAGCATTTTTAAGTCAAAGAACATCAATATTAAATCAGAAATTTATCCTCTGCCGATCAGTTTTAATTAGCGTGAATAAAATCATGGAGAAAAAAATCTGTTGCCATTTTTTTCTCAAGTGTGAACAAATAAAATTCTTGTTTTTGCTTCGAGAGTTTTATTGTATTCAGAAGATTTAAAATGCTTTCCCCTTTTGGTTATCTTTCTGCAGTCTGTCGAGAATTTTTTCACATGTATATAAATATTTTTTTAAGCCTGATTGTGTATGCGTTGCTCAACAAAAATTTTATTTTCGAGGGACCCTATGCAAAGTTGAGCAAAGCAGCTAGTTTGGAATAAATGTTATAGTCATCATTTTAACAGAAATAGAACATCACATTTTTTTGCACAAAATTCAGTTCATTCATAAGTGTGTGGATGTTGTTTATATTGATTTTCAAAAAGCTTTTGATAAGGTACCGCATGTTGCTCTTCTCATCAAATTAGCTGACATAGGAATAGGAGGAGAAACTTTACTTTGGGTTAGAAATTGTTTGACTGGAAGGAAACTAAGAGTAGTTGTGAGGAGAAATCATTCTAAATGGAGTGATGTTTTAAGCGGGGTTCCTCAGGGTTCAGTTTTAGGGCCTCTCTTGTTTATTATTTTTATGAATGATATCAATGAGAATATTTCTGGAAGCATGAATTGTTTTGCTGATGATGTAAAAGTTATGGGGATTGTAGAAAATGAAGAACAGGTAAAACAGCTGCAAGAGGATTTAGATTATATTACTAAGTGGGCAAATAGGTGGGGTATGGCAGTCAATGTAGGGAAATGTCAAGTGCTACTTAGGTCATGGAAATAAGCGTACGAGTTATCGTTTACAGGGTTCAACCATTAGTCAGGCAGAAAATGTTCTTGATCTGGATATCTTAATAAATCAGGACTTCAACTTTAGTCAACAGTGCAGTATTGCTAGTAACAAAGCCAACAGAATGCTTGGGTTTCTCAATAGATCTATTTCAAACAAATCTAAGAAGGTTCTTCTGCCTTTATATAGGAGTTTAGTAAGACCTCATTTGGAGTATGTTCAGTTTTGGTCGCCTTATCTGAAGAAAGATATTTTGTGTATTGGAAAGGGTTCAAAGAAGGGTAACTAAATTAGTAAGGGGACTTTCAGATTTAGATTACGATACTACATTTAATAGGCTTAATATGTATAGCCTGGAGCAAAGAAGAGTCAGAGGGGACATGATTCAGTTATTTAAATTTATCAAAACGAAAGATGTAAATAGATTAAATTGTTGCACGGAAAGCAGGACGAGGGTTTATTGTTTTAAGCTATTCAAATCTCAGGCTAACCTGGAAATAAGGAAAAACTACTACTTTAGCAGGGTCGTGGGCACTTGGAACAGCTTACCGGAAGAGGTGGTAATGAACAAGGGGGTGGATAGCTTTAAGAGGGCCATTGGTCTTCATTGGGGACTAACAAATTGACTAGGACCAGCCTAGCTGGGCCAAGAGCCTGTTGCTGGTCGTCACATTTGTATTTGTATTTGTTTATAAATTTTCTTCAAGATAAAAAAATATAACTTACTCTAAAACTGCCCTACGCAACTGCTGCAATTCCTTCTGTTCCTTGTCATCCATTGCACCTGGTATGACATCAAGCTCCGAGTATCAGTGATAATTAAGGAGAATAACAGGGTGGTGACAAAATCCTGGGTAAAAAGTTCCCCGATTCAGCTCCAAAAATGTCCCTGATTTTACAATCATGGCATGCTGTTGATTTTAGTTTGAAAAACATACAGAAAAACAGTAGATCAGAAAACAAGAAAGAAAACAGTAAGATTAACATTCAAAATACTTTTTTAATTAAATTTTGTCCAGTTCAACATTTAACTTGCGACATTTGAAAACTCGCACCAAAAATGATTAGAGAATTTCAACTAAATGTTTCTGAACTAAGGTTTAAATGGAAACAAACAAATTTTATTTACAAGCCTTCTAACAAAGCTTAATAATAATCCAAAATTTAAAAAAAAATTAAATTAATAAATACAATTCCAAACACAGATGCAAAAAAGAAGCAGAGGTAGTTTACAAATTTTTATAATTTTTTGTTGGGGTCGATCTCGAGGCTTTGCTGGTTTGTAGCCGTTGAAAATAATTTTAGAATGTGTATATAAAATACCGTTTAGCACAAAAAAAAAAAAAACTTTCGTGTCAAAATGAAAAGAAAAGTCAGTGAGGAAAACTTCAGAGGTTTGACGGTTGAAAATTACATTTTCCCCTGATATTTTGAGAAAAATTTTTCAGAAATTAAAATTTTCCTGAGAATTCCCTGATTTCCAGGTTGTGTTACCACCCTGAATAAAGTCTCTGATTAAATATGCTTTCTGAAAGTCACTAACAAGAATGCATATTATTTTCAAAATTATTATTTAATATACAGTAGTTTCCTTTGTATTATCTGCGGCTTAATAAACCAATAGGTCTTGAAATCAACCTGAAGAAAAAAAATCTTCGTTCAAGCCAAAAATAATACGATCTCAAAAAACGGAGTTGGTGTGATTGAAAATACAATTTTATCAACTACATTAAAAACGTGAAGTAACAATTTTTAAGCTTTAATCAAAATTAAACTAAAAATTAATGTTTTCTTCATGAAATTTATTACAGTTTGCTAATTATTTTAAAACAATGAGTAAAGGCAAAGGCTCAAAGTCAGTAATCAGTATGCAAATGGAGACTCCTCCTTTTTTGCTTGTAGAATTATTTATTTTACATAGCCTGAATTATATGGAAGGAAAATTTAAGCTATGTAACAAAGAATTAAATTACAGTAATATCAACAATTCACAGAAGTAGTGGTTTTCAAACTTTTTATACTTGCATCTCCCTATTTTCAAACCAAAATTATCCTCTTCCATTTCAATTTTTGAAAAATGCAATAAATAGTACGCAAAGATATACGAGACTTAGCAATGCAGTAGTTCGCATTTTAATTATATTTCCAAGTTCTCATTGCTGAACCTGGTTTCAGTGACCTTAATTGTATACTTAAGTGGAAAACTAAATTGAATGTAGAGGACAAATAAATTTTGAAACTATTATTGCTAATCTTGCAAGCATCATGAAGCACCTACCTCTTTCTCACTGACTTATGCAAATAGGAGGACCAGAAAAGTATTAGGGGTTGATGATCAAAAAAGTTTGGAAGCCTCCATGTTAACTGACACTACGAAGAATCTCAATTTGAGAAAATTTATAAAGAATTTTAATGAGAAGAATTATGATGTAGCATTTTATTTGAGTGATGCTTACTGCGATTTTTAGTGAAGATTTTAGCAGGCAGGATAAAAAATAAAAAAAACTTGATGCTTGTCCATACATTTGTACTTTATAGACAAAGAATTTAAGTGAACCATAAAAAGAAACAGGTGGAGTACTTTTGAACACAATGTGATATATGAACCATCATACAGTCATGTGTAAAAGTTTAAAACCACTCATAGAAAAATCAGATTTTATGGTATTGTAGGTTTATAAGATAATAAACCAAAATCTTTAGTCAAACTGCTGATAGTACCTTTTGCTGATAGAGCAGCTAGCTCTAACTCTACTGGTTGATGGACATTGAGTGACCATCCTTCTTAGTATCACGTACACTAGTTTTTCTTGGGTGACCGCTTCTCTTAAGATCCGTATAATTTCCCGAAGTTTTGAATTTACAGACAGATTGATGGATAACTGTGTGTCTGACAGGGGTGCCCATCCCCCCCCCCAAGTTCAAGGGCGTAAATCCTCTCTTAAAAATCCCCCCCCCCTTTATTTTTTATTTTCAGCTCTCTCTCTTTTAAATATTTTTTTTTATTTGAAAAAAAAATATTTTTTATATATTTTTAAAAATATTATTTATTTATTTTTAATTATTGTTATTAGTGATATTTTATTCGAAAAGTTCTGTGCTACGCCAATGACACACACACACACACAAACTAAATAAACAAAGGAAATTAAATACAAACAGAATAAACTGAAATAAAATAAAATATATAAAATGACACAATCTCAGAAATACAGAACCGAATAACGTTGGCAAACAAGGCCTTTTTTGGACTACGCCCCATCTTCAGATCGTCTTTGATCTCAAGAAAAACAAAGATCTTGGTTTATAAGACTCTTATTAGGCCAGTCCTAAGTTATGCTTCTGAAACATGGCCTTTGACTAAAACCGGAGAGCACAAGATATCAATTTTTGAGAGAAAGGTTTTAAGAAGCATTTTTGGAGGCATCAATGAGAACGGTGTCTGGAGACGACGATTCAATTTTGAAATTTACAGATTGTTTAGAGAACCTGACATAATAAAAAGCATAAAAATTAGGAGAATGAACTGGGCGGCCCATGACTCTCGAATGAACGAAGAAAACCCAGTAAAAAAAGTTTTTGCTGCAAAACCTGTGACGATTCGAGGAAGGGGACGACCAAAAATGAGATGGTTGGATTCTGTTGAATCTGACTTCGATATTCTCAAAGTTAAAAATTGGAAAACCCAGGCAAAAAGTAGGACGTCTTGGAAGATTCTCCAAAGGAAGGCCTTGGCCCACCCTGGGCTGTCGAGCCAACTATGATGATGATGATGAAAATAAAATAAAATTCAAACAAAATGAACTGAAATAAAATAAAATAAATTTAAATTAAAAATCAATCAATAAATCAATTTAAGCTAAAAATAAATCAATAAATCAATTTAAATAAATAAATAAAACAATTTAAAAAAATCCCCCCCCCCCTCCCAAAAATTTAGATGGCGCAACTTGCGCCAAAATCTTTTCTGTGGGCACCCCTGGTGTCTGAAATTTAATTTCAAACTTATTTTATGTTCAGAAAACCAAACTTCATGCAGGGCTACTATTTTTGCCATTTTTTCTACAGTTAAGTGAAGATTTTTTACCCATTACAGCAATTATACAGCAACACTGTATATGAAAAATCTGATAACAAACTACTGAAAAATGAGATGGGCACGTTTTTTTATAGCAGTAGAAAGTGTCTGATGCAATCAACGCATGAGATGACGCAATCACAAGTGAAAATAATGATATCTGTTAAAATACAGGAAAATGACAACTGGTCTTAAACTTTTGCACGTGAGACGAGACTGTAGATCTCATTTTGTTTAAGTGCTCATAACATCAGTTGAATACTTCATGATAATGTTCCATAAATCATATAACGCATGATAAGAGAATGCATAGATCTATGTACAGTCGACGACGCTCGTTATAACGACCCCAGTGGTCCAAATCGGTCGCTATAACGAGTGGTTGTTATAACGTGTTGCATGTTGTTTAGTCATTTTTCAAAATGCACAAATAATTTCTCATAGTTAAGAGAATTAAGAAACTAACAAGATAGTTTTAAAATATTTTTTTGGTTTCTTTTTCATTCTGAAAATTTTATGCTGCAATTGTGAAGCTTTCTGCTTTTTTAACTTTTTCAAAAAAATATAATTCGTAATGCCTACCATTTGTGTGCGCTTTTCATCAAGTCTTTGGCCCCATACCAAAAAATAATTCTTTTCAATGGAAATAGTTTACCTTTAGAAACCTAAAATGTTTAAATATTAGTTTTTGAATAGTTAGCTCTGAGGATATCAAAAAATTGAAACTTAGTTTTGGATGCTATATTGGAATGAACGATTCAGTTTTGACGCTCTAATGAACAGTAAAATAACAATGCATTTATGGAATAGGAGATGGGACTTCATGCATTGGTCGCTATAACGGAAGGGTCGCAGTAATAGGAGGTCGTTCTATAGAGCGTTGACTGCATTCACAATCACAGTTTAAGTAAAGAGTGCAGTATCCTTAAATTTTTGCTTTAAAAAAAGTTCATTTGACTTTTTTGAAAGGATACTGAGCTTGACCATAGGCTATAGTATCATCAACATCTACATTCAGATCTTCATCTTCCTCAGATGTCCGATGTTTTTTGGTGTGGCCTTGAAGTGCTATAGAAATGATAACAAGAATAAGAGCCAAATCAATAGTATGATAAAAATCTGTGATGAACAAATAAAATACAAAAAATAATCCAGAAAATCAAACTAGAAAGTAAAAAATGCAAGAACAGAGAAAGATAGAGAATGGTGTAACATCACATTACTTTATCCATCATTTTAAAAAAATCAAAATTTTCATTTTTCTTTTAATTAAAAGATTAAAGTGGAAATTTTAAAAAAAAACTTACAATTATAACCACCTGGGACAAAACTAACAGCTCGAACTCTGGTTTCATTGCCAATTTCATACTCCTCAAAGCTTTCGTTGCCATCATCATTGTCAACAACAAGAAAGTCATCAGAATTGTCTTCCTGAAAATGTATTGTGTCTTAATTTGCAAAATCTGTCTCATGTTTACATTACAAAATATTTTAACACATACATTAAAAAGGTATTACCATATTTCAGGGAAATTTGAAATTAGTATAGCACATACAAATTTAAAGCTAAACAAATATGAAACAAACATTAATGTAATTAAAAATGATTGCCTGTGTTTGAGTTTAAAAAAATAATGATTAGCTTGTTTTAATCAATTAAATAATTAAGCTTCTTGCAGGTCATTAGCCCAACATTGAATTTTTTGCACTGAAAAAGAGATTTTAGTAACCTTTAAAATGCTTTTTTTTTTTTTTTAAATACAATGCAAGCAATGATTTGAATAAATAGTATCTAATATTCTGTAGGACAATTTGTTTATTTAAAAACATTATTTTATTAAGAGAAAATTTCCTAGTTTAAATAAGGCTGGACTGATCAGTTGTGGAAGCCTTATAAAAAAATAATAAATAAATTTAAAAAAAAAAGTACTTGCAACACATACAAGTGATATATTAGGCATTGCACTGAATATAGCACATACACAATGAGAAGACAGCATAAGCATTGAAAAGTAATATTTCACTTTACTAGTCCGGTCAATTTAGACAATGGAAATAACAAAAATTCCGGGAAAGCTAAATTTTTGTAGAGACCTTGGGTTTAGCGTTACAAATAAAGTGCCAAAAGTCCCCATCGATCCCATGTGCGCTAAAAAAGTTATTCGGGGTCAAAGGTCAAAATTTTAGGTTTTTTGGATTTTTCTTAAAAACGGTAAGTATTATCGAAAAGTACCGCAGACCAAAGTTGTAGATCTCAAAATTCTCTATAAAAATGGTCCTTATGTTTTTTTTTTCTGTAAGACAAAACTTTCCCAGATATTGCGTACTCTCAAAAGACAGCCAGTCATTTACAGAATCCCCTCTACTCGCGTGGCCTTGAATAACATCTGGCTATTCTAGTCCGTGTGGCATCGTTCACATACCCAGAGGTGTCCAACCCACTAAGAGCAAAGGCGCACCCCCCCCCCTCATTTTCGCAGAAATCCCCCCCCAAAAGCATGCCTCCCCCCAAATAAAAAATACCCCTCAAAACAATCCCCCTAAAAATTTCGATGGCGCAGTCTGGGTCGTGACCCCTCCTAGGGGGGGGGGAGGGCACCCCTGACGTGCCTGCTTCTTTTAGAGTTAAACGTGCAGTTCGAGTGAATAAACGTATTTATCACAAGCGTCTGCTGTTGTTTGTGCTGATCAATATTTAAGAAAAATGTCACAGTTTCGCTTTATTTGCAATAAACTTTTGACTGAAGGTGAAACTGTTGTGCTGGACAGTTGTGGAATGCCAACTTTAATTGATGCAAGTCTCGGGAGAAGTTATAAGAATGCTAATTATTTAAGAAGTCAAAAGTCCGTTACAATTCGCGTGGATTGCAGAAAATCATACACCCGGCAAAATTCAATCTCTGCAGCAACGTGAGGATAAAGAGGCTAGTACTTCAAAAGTAAATCCTCCTCGTACTGTAGCGCGATTAAGTGAATTTGAATCCAGCTTTTGTTTTTGAAAACACTGCTTATTTTGTGGCTGTAAAGCGGATGAGGAGGAGGCTGAGAAGAAGAAAACGTAGAGTAATGAAAGAAAAATGTATAAAGCAGCGACTAAATCATACTCAAAATGAAAACGTGCAAGAGCAGCTTTTGACACACCTCAGAACGATCTTTAGCTAATTTTAAAAGGGATTCTTTGAATGTAAGTGTGGAAACTTTATAAATTTTTCTGCGATAATTCTGTGTTCTTCTCAGCCTCTTCATCCACTTCCTCGCCACAAAATAAGCAGTGTTTTTTACAACAAAAGCTGGATTCAGATTCACTTAATCCCGCTCTTGTTCGAGGTGGACTTACTTTTGAAGTACTGGTTATGCTCATTAGGGTGGATTGAAAAAAATCAAAATCTGATAAACGCTAAGTAATGGCCCGGAAAAGTTGCCTTTTGTAGAGATATTTGGTTCAACAAAAGGATTTAGACCGCAAAAAATATCTTGAGGTGTCGCTCGCGCCTTGAAGTTGACCATAAATGCATAAAAACTGGAAAAAGTTATAATAATTTCATCAAATATCAAAATTTGAGAAATTTGATGTTATCGCTCTTAAGAGCAGGCTTTTTGTGTAGATTACACATTGTATAAGATCATTTTAATAATAAACTGTATTTTAAAGTTCCACACATGCGTTGAGTCTTGAATTTGACCAATATAGTCAGAATTGAATAACATCGTGTTGCTCCGTACTTAGAAAAAAAATATTAGAAGTTATGATTTGTAAAAGTTTCTTTTCAAATTCATTAATTCTTACATAGATACGAAAAAAACCAAAAAGTAATAAAAGCATTTCTTATCTAGTAAAAAAATGTTTAATTCTCCACTTAGCAGATAACTTTGGCTCAAAATGCCAAATTTACCTATGATAGAGAACAAAGGTTAAGTATAAAAATTTTAAAATAATGTGGCTTGCAACAGCCCACATCAGTCACCCTTTGAAACAAAAGACGTTGCTAAAGAAATTTTAATGGGTTTTGAGCCCTCAAACTGTAACCACATTGATTACAATAAAACATAAGTTTGGCATGCGAGTTGAACTATTTTACTTCTCATAATTTTCAGTTTTGATTGAAATTGTGGCTTGATGGTATTGTGGCTTAATATTTCTAGATTCCAATCTGACTCGAATAAATCCATCCTTTTTGGTTAGGCAGCAAACTGTACCTGACATTTATTTTTCTTATTTTACCTATCGTCTCACTGCATTAGTATGACATGTGAGGTTTTGAGTACCTGACACTTCTTTTTCTTATTTTTCCTATCGTCTCGCTGCTTTAGTATGACGTGAAGTTTTGAAAACCATACTACTTAGTAGGTACGCCACCAAGCAATTTCTTTCGAAGTTTTATCGGAAGTCACCCTTTTTGAAAGAGGGAGTTGCCGAGTTTTACCAGTTCTGCTTATCGATAAGCTCATAGCAGTCTCTCTGCCTCAAAATTGAAATCTGGAATTATACATGTTCATTGTCCATCTTCGAACTGATCGTCGTAATCCGTCTTGAAACAAGTTCTCTGATGATGGTCATCCGCAATGCCTAGTGTTATATTTTTTAGATTCTCAAAGTAACCAGTTAGCAGAACAAGAGCTGATGATCCAAAAATAGTACGATGGCTAGTTAAAAAAATTCGATTGTATTGCGAAAATTTACAATTTCAGATTTCAACTTGAGTTCTTTGATAAGTGGGAAAACTCGAATCATCTTCTTTAAAAAGGAATATCAGATAAAACTTTAAAAGAAATGGTGCTTGAGGGCGTAACTACTGAATTATATGATTTCCAATACCTCACGTTATACTAAAGCAGTGAGACAATGCGTAAAATTAGACAAAGAAGCGTCAAACACAGTTTGTTGTCTAACCAAGAGAGATGGATTTCTTAGAGTCAGATTAGAATCCAGAAATCTTACTCACAATGTATCACTAAGGCCAAACATTGTTAGAAGTTAGGATAATAATGCGACTCGCCAGGCCAAACTATGTTTTATTGTATGAAATGTGGTTACAGTTTGAGAGCTCAAAAAACATTTAAAAGGGGGTTGTTTTGAGGGGCATTTTTCTCAGTTTTTGGAGGGGGACTCTTGCTTCTTAGGGGGGGGGGGCTCCGCGATATCGAGGGGTGCACCCATGCCCTTAGTAGGTCCGGCCCCTTTGGGTACGTGAACGATGCCACACGGACTAGAATAGCCAGATGTTATTCAAGGCCATGCAAGTAGAGGGGATTCTGTAAATGATTGGCTGTCTTTTGAGAGTGCGCAATATCTGGGAAGGTTTGGTCTTGGAGAAAAAAATCATAAGGACCATTTTTATAGAGAATTTTGAGATCTATAACTTTGGTCTGCGGTATTTTTCGATAAAACTTACCGTTTTTGAGAAAAATGCAAAAAACCTAAAATTTTGACCTTTGACCCCAAATAACTTTTTTAGCGCACATGGGATCGATGGGGACTTTTGGCACCTTATTTGTAATAGTAAACCCAAGGTCCCTACAAAAATTTAGCTTTCCCGGAATTTTTGTTATTTGATCACTATTTTTATGTCTAAATTGACCGGGCTATTACAGATTCTTTCATTCTTTCTTTCTTTCTTTTTTTTTTTTTTTTTTTGCGTCAATTTTTCTGTTTTCACATTGTCTGCATGTGCTGTCAGTGTGTTGCCCAATTTATCACTTGGAATATTTTTCGTTGGGAGGGAAAAAAACATAAAATAGTCTGCTCAAGATGCTTGAGACCAATGGACAATATATTCTTTTCTTTAATTATTCTTGAGATTTTTGGGAACCGCATTTTAATACACAATAAATTCAAGATGAAAATAGATAAATAATACGTTTTTCTAAGGTAAAATATAGAAAAGACCTACTTGACTCAGACAATATAAAACATGTTTGTTAATGTCCTGTACTGTTCCAGATATTCTCAAACTGCATGCAGGACACTGTACTTCACTTCTAGCTCTTGTTGCATACTGTGATACTTTTGCTGTTAAAAATAAATAATAAAAAAAATATTTTTATCTTGTATCATATGGTACTTGACGTTAAGAGCAAATTTCAGTTCAGTTCAAAGTAGTTAGATTTTATTATGTAAGTTATATGAAAAAGTAAATGGCAGCATACCCCTACAAAAATGTACTTCAGACTTATTTGAAAAATTGATTGGTTTTTGATCTTTCAGAAAAACACCAGTAAAATATTGGAATTTAAAGTTCTTTTCAAGCTTTCTTTCCAGCAGAAACTAAATAAGAATGTTTGTATAATAAAACTGAAATATAATACGGGGGAGGGGGGGGGAGATGCAAAAAAAAGAGAAATCTAGATAATGCTATAGATCTGCCTATAGCACTATAATACGAGGTAAGAGTGGAATGGAGTAGATTTTGGCATGACTATCACTAGTTTTCTAAGTTGGTGGAAACAGAAAAATATTGTTCACATCACTGCCATGTTTGATCCTCATGCTTTAACTTTACTTTTTAATGGAAAGTGAAATGATTTTAATGGCTTGTTTTAGTAGCTCGGTGGATGATTTTACATTTTAATGGAACTTTAATAATTTTTAATGGCTCAATTCATTTATCTAGTGGATGTTTTATAATTTAATGGATTTTGTAAATCCTGTTTAACAGCTTGTTTTAGATGATTGGCATATTTGTGATGCAACGCTATTTTTTGGCTCTATTTCTTTCTATTGTACATTTTCTGAAAGAGTCCACAAAAATGCAAAAATGAAGAATGATCTTGCCAAAAAAGTAATTATTATGTAACCATTGTAAATATTACATCTGTTCAAAAATGAAATTCCAAATGCACAAAAAAAAAAAAAAAAAAAAAAAAAAATTCTAAAAATCCATTGAAAAAAATTTGGTTGCTGTCAAATAAATTGTTTTTATGACCATCAAGCCTGGCTGCATGTACTAAAGTTGCCAGAATTGTTGCATCAACATTTTTAAGAACCAGGTATGTTAAGCTTGTGAGCTTCATGTCCCCCCCCCCCTTGAAGTGAAGCATTTAACATTTTAACATTCAAAATCTACTGAATAGTGATTTGAAAATTAATGTTTAAAAATTTTGGGAAAAAAATTTCAATTCATAACAACCTATTTTTTTCCTTTTACTAACAATTTGTAGCTAAAAGCAACCATAGTGTTAAAAAATGTATTTATATTTGATTATACAATATCAATTCCACATATAAAACTTATAACTATTGCATATATTTTTCTTAAAAGAAATTTCTATTTTCAGCGAAAATAAGGCGTTTTTTTACTTAAAGTTGGCTTTTTTCTGAAAAACGAACTCTACTGGAAAAAACATTTTACAGAAGATGAAGTTAGAAATGAGAATTTTGTGGAGACCCCATCATCCTATGATTGGTTTTAGCCTTAACTTCACATTCAAACGAAGAGTACACATGTATTTGTGTTGTGCTGCATCAGCACCTTTTGGGGTCATAAAAATAGATAATTTACAAAAAAAAAAAGTAATTTTAAATAGTGATTTTATAAAACGATATCTCCTGAAAATTTCCCCCAAAACGTAACAGAAACAATCAGGGTTTTTTTTTTAATTAAAATATACTGATTAACATGAACTACAGTCAAAAGTATAAGTCTGTGAATGCTTCATAATAAATTCACAAAAGATACCACCATTAACTACCTTGCATGCACTAAAATCGGTGAAATAAAAATTAACTACGTCCTACCATCTACGTTCATCAATGCTTTTGCTTGTACTTAGCTTAACTAAATTAAAAAAAAAAAAAAAGAGCGAAAGAAAAGAAGGAGAAAACAAAATATTTTTTTAGAAACGATTATTTTCCTTTAGATAAGCTTTGACCTTGAAGCATTTGATTTGTTGGTGACAGTCCTCGCAGTTTTCGTTACATAATACCTTTTGTTCAACTAACTGATCAAAATGCTATAAAATTTAGTACTAATGCTCCTTTTAGCTCACAAAACTTATTTATATAATTGGAAAAAAAAAGAAGTTTCAAATCATATATATATATATATATATAATTTTTTGTTTTTGTTTTTTTGTAGCACGAATAATAATCAAATAGTTAAGAGCGATTCGGCGTTTTTCCCGTGACTGTGAACTGACGGCGAAGGTCCTGTCGCTGATGTTTTAAAGGGTCCTCTACAGGAAGATTAATTTTTGAAGAGGGCTCTTTAAGTATTTTTCTGACTCGCCACTCAAGAGTTTGCGCCGCCACTGGAAATTATGTATTTATACATAGCTTATGAATAAATTGTACGTTATTAAAAAAACACTTCCGCGTGTTCTAGTTCACTCACAAATAGAAATACGATTTCCCTTATTATCTTCCTTACATTTTCCCAATACCTCTTATTTAAAGGTTATATAACCATTATTATTATTAAAGGTTATGTTCTAGTCTTATCTTTACTGAATAATGGGGTCGTTTCCAAAATTTTAAAAGTATTTTTTCTGAAAGAGCATGCTTAAAAACATGGGATCTGACCATTTTTAAAATAATTTATTTAAGTTTAATATTTTAAAAAAAATACTTAAAATCGGTGAGCTTTCATTGTTTACACTTCTGTCGTGTGACATCACAAATGATGAAATGCCATTCACAGAACAAAATATTTAATTCGCATGTTTACTCACGTGTATTGGCAACGATAGGGTTGATAGCAAGTGTAGAGCGCAATTTTAATTCGCTGCTTGATTATCATAAAGTGGAAACGTAGTAGAAAGATGCGCCAAATTGCATCCTTTGTGACGTCAAAAGACCACGCCTCGTTTGAAAACTCGGACATTTAAAAAAATTAATTAAAAAAAAAAAACTGTTGGGAAAATGAAAGTATTTTCTGGGTCCATGTAATTTTTTTTGCTCATTCTACCTATTTCAATGACTAAAAGTAGTACTTTTGACTGAAGGAAACCACCCCATTAGTACTCAAATAAAGCTGGAATTTATTTCGTAATTTTCTTAGTCAGCTTGCTTAAATTTTATTATTATTTTTTTTTCAGTCAAAAAATCTATCTAGTTTTCAATTTAATTTTTGAAAAGTAATAAGAGTAAATATTTCAAATCAATTCTAAAGCCAAAATGAAATTTGCCATTTAATTTTAAAACTAAATTGTAATGCAATGCAGATTTGTTTCATTTTCAGTCTATTTATTCACCACATGTAACAAATGTGCATTTGACGAAACTTCTCTCAGAAGAAAATGAGAATCGATGTAGCAGCTCATAACTGTTGCCAAACTGAAGAACGAAAAACCACCCCGTTTTAAATTCGATCGGCTTTAAACTCTTCCCGTATCCAATTGTTTTCCACTTTTTTCATTAACGCAAGATGTTCAACTCCCCTTTAGCGTTTTTTTTTTATTGCATCTTTTGAGGGCAAAAGCAATAAAGGCGGTTGGTTATTCTAAAACAGTTGCCGCTCATTTAATGCAAAGACTTTTCGCGGCTTAGTAACTGCCACGTCACCAGTCGGAGCGAAATCAGCATTCGAAATGAAAATGTGAACTAAGAACTTCAGTAGTTCACTTCGCTTCTTTACGAAATTGTTTCAGAAAATCTATATTCAATTTAAAGTTTTCGTTTCTCTAAGGAAACAATAACAACTGGCGATAAGGGTGGACCAGCTGTCCACAGATAAAAAGGATTAAAAAATAGCTTGGAATTGGTTGCGAGGATTTGTTCAAGTACTAAAAATCTAAATCCAGCAGACTCATTCTTTTTCTCAAATTTCGAAAACTTATCATAACTAGTAGCTATTTTCTTTTAATAACGCCAACGTTTTCACTTTTTAATTAGCCGAAACGACACAAAATCTTCATTCTTTGAATAAATATTTTCCTGATTTAGGTATTTATTACTATTAATGAATGAATACTTAAACGTTATTTAATTTTCAAAAATTCATAACATCGTTAAGATAGAGCACTAGGCAGAAAACCAGAAAAACATCTTAATTAATGTATGAAATTGCTTTTAAAAAAGGGGGAGCTTTTAAGGTCCTGCGTCAAATTTTTGAGGAGTTGAAATGAAAAAAAAAAAAAAAAAAAAAAAAACTGGTCCAACTCGGTGAATGAATACCAGCAATTTTTCTTGTCAGTTTCTTTTTAGAAATGTATAGAAGGAAATTACTGCTGCCAATTCATTTAATAAGAAACTTTTGAAACTTTATTTTAAAAACAATAATAATAATATATTAGCATTTATTGGTGAACGTGGGGTGCTCATTTCTTGAGAGTTCTCCTTTATCAGTAAATCTGATAGAAAATCTTTCACAGTGTTTTTTGTATAATGAAAAGCACAAAATTAACTCTGGCTTTATGGAAAATGTTATTAGCCATTCTGAACCAAACATAAAACGATTTTATAACAACTGCTAACACGACAACTTAGCCACTTTGAAAGTTCAGTTGTTATACTGTCCCGGACAGAAAAAAGGCGATAACTACAAATTTTTCGTTTTCCTTTTTTTTTTTTTTTTAAGTGAAACTTTTTATGCGTGGGCTTTTGAAATTCTGATCGGCAAACTTTGTGTGACGGAAGTGACGTAGTTGTCTTGTAGGACGAAAAGTCGCCACATGCACTCTTCCTGTTTTCTTTCTTTCTCGTTGTCCGTGGTTGGGTATACTGTGTTGAGTATAGCCATTGGTTATCAACAGAGCATCCGTTGAAACACGCGTGTAATTTAAAGAAAAGAGCCCCATTTAAAGACTTGTCGAGAATTTGAAGATACCAATTTTCCGCCGACGACTTCACCGCCTGCATGTGATAGGACATCCATCTGCAAAGCGTGTAAAAGATGTCTCCATTACTCACCGAAAATAGCTAAATTTGGCGCCTTTTCTCAAAGTTTCGGCAGAGGTAGCAATCGAAAGGGAATATAGAAACATTTTTTTCGCACAAAAAGTATTTGCCCTCGTGCCCCCGTTAACGAGATATAAGGTCTTAAAGTGTGCCGACATTTTAAAAATAGAGCCACATTTAAAGACTTGGCGAGAATTTGAAGATACCAATATCTGGCGGACGATTTCACTGTCTGCGTGTGGTAGGGCATCATCTGCAAAGCGTGTGATAGATGTCTACTGTTGCTCACCGAAATTCGCTAAATTTGGCGATATTTTTTCAAAATTTCAGCAACTTTAAGACTTTATATTTCGATCACGGGGACACGAGGGCAAATAATTTATGCCTCCAGAAACATGTTTTATTATGCTCTGCTACCAATTTAAATTTTCTTTTTTCATCATTACATTATCGTATGGTTACCTGGTGCGATAATTAAAATCTGATAAATTCTCCACCAGCGGAAATTTTCCTGTTTTTAGAATGATTTCAAATACTGTTCGTCTGCAAAATGAACTCACCTGTCAATCGATTCTCTCTGTTGTTCTTGACTTGCACGTAATGCTGAAAATATCAAATGAGGTAGAAATGATTACATTAATCTTTAAGCTATAATACTAATACAGTAGACCTTCATTTTACGCGGGGGTTACGTTCCACGGAAATGCTGCGTAAACTGAGACCTAACAGTAGTGTTAAAATAGGGGTCAGGTTCCGCAGATAAAAGAATACTTCATTCTATTGATGACTAATTGTATAATAAGTTTAATGTGTACTTATATCAATTTTTATGCACAACATGCATAAAGAAAACAAACTAATTTCGTGCTATGTTTATAAAGAGGAGCTGGCTATGACAGTCTTTTGGCAGTTATTAAGAATTTTTCTCTGTAATTCATTGCAGAGTATTAACACATCCATGATCACTTGCGTCATTTCCATGATAGAATCTTCCTTCACTAACAAATCAGAAAGATCATTTCTATTGTCTAGGAATGGCTCAAAATTTTAAATGCGAACGTTTTTGGTTGTGTGTCACCGATGTCGGTATCCTCGTAGGTTTTGTCGTCCTTTGTCACTCCCAACAGCTCTTCTTCCAGTAAGTTCTGAATTGTGTGAGTTTAATAACTTTACTTTTGGAAAGAGCTTTGGAACCAATCGCATAAAATGACTCCAGTGGCCCAAGCCCAATTATTAGCATGCCAAAATGCAGCTTATTACGTGTAATCTGCAATCTTTAGGAGTCTGGATTTTGAAAGAGGGGGAAATGTTTTGCATTGCCGCATCCGCGTAAAACCGAAACTCATCCGCGTAAAATAAAATAAAGGTGTCAAATCTTAAACCGCGGATAATCTAAACCGCGCAAAATAAACCTGCGTAGTACGAGGGTCTACTGTAATTATTATTTTGATAAAGTTGCGATACAAAATGGTTACTATTTTACTTGTATTTTTTCCTTTTTTTTTTTCTTTTGGCGCGTTCAGAGTAATTTCAACACGCAACGGAAATAATGAAACGGAAATTATGAAAAAAATGCAACGGAAGAACTTTGGAGAGATAAACTTTATTTTTTAATTTTGCAACAAAAAGAATACATTGCGCTACTGCGGTTAATTTCTTCTTTACACTAAAGGAAAGGCTGAAATAGAGTTGTATTCTTTATGTATGGCAATAAGGAGGACTGAATTAAGCCCATGTACTTATTTCTATCTTATTGCAAGTAGTAAAAACGCGTCTTTTGCGGTAACTTTTAATGACGTTTTTCAGATGCAAGAATTTTGATCGCATTTTTTATCTGGTGTACCTTTCTTTTGCATTAGATTCAAAACAAATATGTATTTAATCTTTTTTGAAGTATAAATTATTTTGCTTGCCAAAATAAGATTGCTCGTACATCTCTCAATGAGAAATGCCTATTTAATATTTCTTCTCTGTAATTTAGGAACTCTGGTTGAAACGAATTTCACAGTATCGCAGATCAAGTGCAGTTTCTGTTGCATATTTGAAATGATTCTCAACTTAACGAAAAAGTTCAAAATTAAATATGCATACAAAAGTGAAGACTTTTGTATGGATTTTTAATTTAGCTAAGAAATAAGACTTCCAACGTGCATTAGTGAGAACAAGACCTTTTTGGGGGGAGGAGGGGAGGGGGGAGGCTTAAAAATCATTTAAAATTTTCGTTGCTGGTTAGGTTGAGAATTATTGGTGCAAAAGCTGCGATGATCTCAACTGCTCCAGAATTTGTCAAATGTATTTAATTGCGTCAAGCAAAGAAGTAGGGGGGGGGGGGTAAATCCCCCCCCCCAAAAAAAGCCATGAAATTCAAGAATAAAAATATAATTTCCAATAAAATATAAAAAACATTATATCCACTAAAACGTATATTTATTCATTTAAGCGTGAAATTTTACATTAAAAAAATAGTTCAACAAATTCTCTCGGAAGAATGCACTAAAAGAATACTGAAAACAGAAAATAGGTTAAGGGACAACCATACGAAGAGAAATACACGACAGTAAAAGAAAAAAAAAAAATACAAATTCATCTCAAAAAGTTAGAAAAAAATATCGCAATGAGCATTTCATTAAAAATTTCGATGCATACGCTTTCAACCATAGAAAATTACTTATCATTAAACAAATTATTTAGGCATTAGATTGCACTATATACAAAATCTATACATATAATAAAATAAGATTTTTGTGTGTGTGTGGCGCGCTTCCCGGGAAAACGTTAAGGCCTAGAAAGATGAAATTTGGTATACAGGTGCAGGTTTTGCCGAAGATGTGCACCTCGGGCTGCGATTTTTGATATTTTAATTAGAAAAAAAGTTATTTAATGTTTTATGTGTTTTTTTGCACTTTTTAGTACTTTTTACCTCACAGACCCCGAACCAATCGTACCACACAAATATTTTTTATACTATAGTGTAGGAAATTTAATTTTAAATATGATGAATGAAAAAATTTTGAAAATAGAGCAATTTTTGTATTTTTTTCATGAATATTTGAAAAAAATCTTTAATTTGAATTTTTTCCTGGGTATCATTTTTTTCTAATATCATCCTGCGAGAAGTATCAAAGCCCCATTTCTAAAATTTAAGTTAGTAATAGTGAAAACATTTCGCCCTCTTCAGAAGAAAAAAGTTCCTAAAAATACGCAATAGTTTTTTTTTTTACATAAAACTGAAATTTTTCAAAAAAAAGGGGGGGGGGGAGGAACGAAATACTATTTTGCATTTAAAAGTTATATGACATTCAAGTATATATTTTACAAGCAAAATAAATGTTGCAGAATCTTTTCGAAGGTTTTGTGCTGTATATAAACTTTTGTTTAAATAATTTTATTAAACAAATTCCTGATCGTCCATCATTATTTTGTAAACATAGCTACAGTTCTCTGAATTTTTTTTTTTTTTTTCAAGAAACTGGCAGAAATTAAGATGGGTGAAATTTAGAACACAATGTCGGCTAAACTTATCTTACTTAATACGATTTTAGTTTACAAAATGAAGAAAATTGGGTAAAAATTAAAACGTATTAAAGAGTGAAAGTGAAATTTCCTTGAAAAATTTAAGAAAAGTCTCAAATGCAGACAAAAGTCTAAAAAATATCATTCCAGATTAATCCAGTTATTCATATTTCTAACTAATTTATTCTTTCCAATCGAAAGCTAAGGGCTGGCCTTTCAAGGGCTTGATTACAAGAAGGGCGCCTGGCGGTAAAACTAACATGAGGCCCGGCTTGGCTTTCGGCAGCACTTGTTAAGAGTTGCGTAAAAGCAATTACGGTTTCCAATCCCGCGCCGAATTCAGTCCCGCGGGATTTCGGGATTGTTAAGTGCCAATCCCGCGGGATTGACTTTATTCTTCGAAAAATTAAATTTTTATGAAAGAGAAAAAGTTGTGCTTTTTAGGATGGACTATGCTTGTACTTGAATTAGTAGTCTTCTTGAATTCCGTACAACAATTGTAAAGCACTACAAAGTCAGATCCTAATTAGCAACTATCGTTTGGTAAGCAAGTGTGCCGCTCGTAGGGGAGGGTAAAGGATTTTTACTGATTTTTTGATGCGCTTGATGAAAAAACGTGCTGTGGCTCCACTGCAATTGGTTTTACTAAAATTAAATAATTGTGGACATTTAGAAAAAGATCCGCATCAACTTCATCACCTTCTGAAAGAGATTTTTCTTTTCTTATGCTGGGTTTTTGCTCAAGAACCGCAAATTTCGG
This sequence comes from Uloborus diversus, assembly GCF_026930045.1. NCBI lineage: Eukaryota > Metazoa > Arthropoda > Arachnida > Araneae > Uloboridae > Uloborus > Uloborus diversus. The sequence continues at coordinate 1,549,025 of NW_026557765.1, forward strand.
ACAAAACCGATGTCTGTTGGACATGTGTTTTGCTGTATCCAATTTAACTTGCATTGATAATACCTTTGTTGCTTCATTAACGTTGTTCACTGTATCAGTGAATTTGATTCATTACAGCAAGGGGTGAATACTGCTTGATTTCACCATTTCACTACTACTCAGTAAAAGTGTTGGGATAACTTCGCTAATTTTACCTCTCGCTTTAAAGAGGAATTCAAAAACATGAGCAGCTTCAGGGGCATGCACAGGGCGGAGGGATACCTGTTGGCCCGGACCCGAGGCTGATGACGGCCCAATATTTTTAAGGGGAGTCAGTACCCTAAATACTTTCAAAAATTCGATTTTTTGATTTTTATATGTTTTGAAACTCCATTTCAATACCTTTTTAATGATACAAGCATCTTGAACGTGCTAATATTAGAAGTAAGTTAAAATAAGCTTTAAAAAATGTAAAACCTATTTTGATGAGGTATGATTTTCCCCTTTAAATTGCAATATCTCGAAATGGTAATTTTTAAACTAAATGTTCCTTTTTCTCAGAAACTAAATTGTGTTAGGCTTTGAAATTTTTACCACCTATTCCATACATCTAACTGCATATACTGAAATAAACTTTTTCTCATATTCGAAAATTATTTTTTTTATAGAGCTGATTTTGTGTTGCAAAAATGTATTTTTTGAAACAAATACAGTGACTTACACATTAGAATTTTTTACAAAAAAACTAAGCTTTCTTTCTGTAAAATTTTACTTCAGTATAGAGAACAGAGTCTACTTGAGGTACAGAAAAAAAATCATACTTGTATCTTTAATAGATTTTCAGAAAAAGGTACATGAACCTGTGCAAATTAACATTGACAGTATACAGGGTCCTTAATGGTGAACAATATGAAGGAGTACATGAAAAACACCGCCAGCTCAGTCATTTCCAGCCGAGTGACTGCAGTTTCGTGCCTATTAGCACTCATCAGCCCGGCATAGGAAAGTGACTGAGCTAAATGACTGAGCTGGCGGTGTTTTTTCATGTATTTCTGCTTTAGCCCTGGCTAATGGGCAGTAATTTACTGAATATGAAGGGGGTCCCATAAAAGTTATTTGTGACGGGCCGCAAAATTTCTGCGCACGCCCCTGAGCAGCTTAACTTACTGCACTGTCATGAGAGTCATCCTGCGTTTCATACAAGTTTTCTTGTCACCCCTTTTAAAGTCGTGCCGAATACATGTCAGATTTTTCATTGCTTTCTTCTTTGGAGTGCACTTTTAGGCTTTTGAGTGCATTACTAAAGCTTACAGAAGTGCTCCAACATTGCATTCAGGGCTACTCCAGCGGGTATTGGAATATGTATAAATACACTTTCTCTATTTTTTCTAAAGCGTAATTTACTGAATTTGAAGTTTTAGTGATGGTTTTCGGAAATGCTAATAAGTTTTACGCATTTTCTCAATTGCTGAAAGTATGAAAACTGAAACCTCGAATGAGAATATCAATTCATTCTCAGAAAAATATATGAGACACACTTTTTCTAGCTTCTTCTTGCATTTTTCTCTTCTGCAGACGAGAAAGAAGATTCAAACTTCAGATAATGCTTGTGAAAAAATCGTTCTATGAGCGGCAAAAGCTGGGAAAACACTTGAATGGGGAAAAAAATTTGCGGGATTCGGGATCGGGATTGGAAAACCCTAAAAGCAACTAAAGGTGTGAATGCTTTTCTAGAGAGCTCTTCAGTCAGTTTCTGGTTTTGGAGGGGGGTCGTTATCGGAAAGGGAGGGGTCAAAATGCTATTTCGTGCTTCAAGTAGGCGTCTGGGGGCGGTTTTTTTTTTTTTTTTTTTGAAATATAGGTCCCCAAAATATAACTTTAGGCAATATTTAGGTCGCGCTAGTGGGGTTTGCCCCTACCCCCCCCCCCTTGGATTTTCATCTGCGGTTTTAAACAGGAGCTACTCTGCATTTGAGTGAGAAATAGGAGAAAACCAAGAAAACTGCTTTCTCAAAAATAAATATTTAGCACATGTTGCTGTAGGCCCGCATGTACGGTACTACATTTCACGCAGTCTTGAAGTACGAGTTAATCTTGCATATTACACAAATTACTTTGTACAAAATGGAAATAGGGAGCAAAAAAAGAAACAATCTCAACAATCAACATAAAAAGAACTAACACCTAAGATATACATCTCAGCTTTTCCAAGCAACCCAATTTTTCCCTTTTTTTTTTTTTTGTCTTTTTACTGTTTTTTCAATAGGAAGCAAAAAAATATTGTTAATTAATTTTACCAAGTAAATTTTTTCCTCTAATAATATTTCAAAACAATATTATAATAATAAACGATATTAGTTGAACACATTTATTTATTATTGTCATTTGTATTATAAATAACTCCCCCCCCCTCCCCCCGATGCAAATAAGCATTTATAAAATAACCAAAAATAGAAAGGTACTTACACTGCTGGAGCTGATATCTTCCCGTCTGGGTTTCTTCGCTCTCCTATAAAAAAGATTCTCCTTCACAATATTATCGTAGACACAGTCAGAGTGGTGTGCCTAAATAGAGCTATTGTGGAAGTTCACATGCAAACACAGAACTACGTGCGTCTGCGTGTGTGTGAATGTTTTAAGAATTTGGAAAGCAAATTTTCATACAAACCCCTCTCCACCAAGTCTCAACAGTTACATTTAGTAAAATTTTGGACTTACTGAGCAATCAAGAATTACTTATTAGCCTGACTTGACAAAAGTTGATGTTTTTTTTTTTTTGTCTTTTCAGATTGCCGCGTGCGATGGTTGTTTTTAATATTTATTTAAAGAGCGAAATTTTCGTCGTCATAGTTAAATCGTATGCGGTTTGATTTTATTCATCTCTTTCAGGGCTACCTCAAGCAGACTTTACATTTAAAAAAAAAATGTTTTTTTTTTTTTTCTCTTTTGCGTAAAATTACTGTTTTTCACGAAAAAGGTATATAGATGAACAAAAAACAGCATAACTTCATCTAAATACAAAATTTCCAAATTACTAGTTCCCATTGTTTAAGATTGATAAAAAAAAAAAATTAAAAAATACACATTACACAACGTGATACGCTGTAAATAATCTTTATGATAAGTGTACTGGAGCATATCGGCCATAAATTTTTTTTATCTTTATTACCGCATTCTATTTACCATTTTTTTTAAAGGATATACCTCGTATTACCTATTCTAGAAAATCATCAGTCATAAACATGGTGGAGATTTACAAATTTCTTGGCCATTTCCGTTCCATTCGGAGAAACAGGAAACCCAACGAGTCGGGTCCGATGGCCATTCGGTGATTGCGGAAAACATAATTTGTATTCAAGACACTGCTTTAGGTCAGAATGCGTGCATTTCACATATGAATGCCGTTTACCAGTTTTCAATTTCTTCATTCTCAATCAAACCTACAATTTGTAACTCTTCGTTATAAAAATAATCATTTCCATTATTTTACAGCACTCTTATTACTGTAAAGAAACTGAAGACTTGTTAACGGTAGTCAGATGAAATTCACTTGTGACGTAGCACCTGTAAGGCACCGATGTAAAGTTATTGCACAAAACTTTTTTCTACCGAAGGGAGGGAAAAATACCGGATATATCGCAAAGTTTGAAATCAATTTTTCGGTAAGTTGGAGATTGTGTGCGAATTGAAAAGTGTTTGTCCAAGTTTTCAAGAATCTTGAACTTTGATGAAGTTATAAATCATTTTGCAAATCAAAAAGGAAGGGAGGTTGCTTTGAAATAAGTTCAATATTGTGAATGTGCATAATATCTATGCATGAAAATTTGGTTTTGATGAGTGAATTTCTGTGTCGTATTTTTTCTTTCTTTCTTTCTTTTTTTTACTTCCTTTTACAAAAAAGGAAGTATTGTATTCGCGAAAAAATTTTTCACTCAAAAATCGCCCTTAATTTCCATTTTGCTCACCCCCAAATGAATGTTGAGTTTTTTTTTCGATTCGACCACATGCGGAAAAGTGCCTAAGAATGTATAGACACGCGAAATATCCATTTTTGACCATCACCGAGGTAATTACAACGACTTTTCTCGTGACGTCTGTATGTATGTGCGTATGTGTGTATGTGCGTATGTGCGTATGTATCTCGCATAACTCAAAAATGGTATGTCCTAGAAAGTTGAAATTTGGTACATAGACTCGTAGTGGGGTCTAGTTGTGCACCTCCTATTTTGGTTGCATTCGGGTGTTTCTAAAGGGGTCTTTTGCACCTTTTTGGGGGGAAATCATTGTTAATTTCGATGCAAACTCAAGTGGTGTGTTATAATTTGGCGGTCACTTGGCGATATATCGCCAGTCTTTTGGTTGCCAAGTTTTGTCGCCAACTTGGCGAAAAATTTGGCGATTTTTTTTTTTTTAAATCTGCTTTCAATGTGGCCATTGCTAGTGATATTTAAAGAGTTAGAGAGAGAATCCCATTAAAATTGCAATAATAGGGAAATAGCATTAAATTGGTGTAAAAGGAAGTCATGTGATGCACACATCTGCTCGTTTTTTTTTGAATTCATTAGCAAATAGTATTTCTGAATTGAAATTACGGTTGTTTGTAAAATTTACTTTTTTGGTATAAACTGTTTCGGCCTTAAAATAAAGTTAATTGTTTTCTAGTAAGCAGTTTTGATTTTTTTCTTCTTTTTTTTCGGTGGGGGGGGGGGGGGGGGGGTCAGGAGCGACAAAACTGACTAGGGGTCCGCTTTGGCTCTCTGCGGCCCTGCCTGAAAAACTTTGGAACACCGTTTGTACGCGTTTATGTGTTTTAATAATTTTAACAGAATCGAGATCCAGGGGAAAGTAATATTTTACTTATAACCCCCCCCCCCCCGATACGTCCACGGCTACGAACGATCAGGGTTCATTCTCAATTCGGATGAAAAATTACATGACTTTTTCAAGACTTTCTCATGACTTCATAAAAATTTTCATGACCTTGTTAAACGAAGAGAATGGTACTATTTAATGTCAAACCTGCCAATTTTCGGAAGTGAGCATTAGCAAAACGTTTACATGAATGCCACTACCTTATCAAAGCATTTACTTGACTAAAAAAATATCAGAGCACACTGCAGAAACTAATAAACTATTCTTATTAGTCTTTATCATATAAACTTCAGTAAAGTAAAAATATAGTGAATGCAATACACTGATGTTTAAATATGGGACAAAAGTGGGATGAGTTATTAAGTTTCCGATCGTAAATTTACTTCAAAAAAAAAAAAATATTGCATTTGGTGTCAACAGTGCTTCTAATCATCCATGCAACTTGACAATATTTTCATTCATTGAAGTTAAGTCATGTTTATCAGTAAATTCATTTTTCTAAACCAGATATTGCAGCTGGCCACATGGATCAATTTTGCGAGCTGCACGTTGGGCACCACTGTTTGACTATTAGAATTCCCCTATTTGTATGTTCTATTGCCTGACTAAAGTCTTCATTTTCTAAAGCTTTCAACAAATTAAGATAAACTCGACAGTTACAAGTGGTTGAAATAAACTCGGATGCAATTGAATTACTTTTTTAGTGGGTCGTGGTAAAATGAAGAACATGCTAAACCCACTACTACAGAATATAACATATAAGTTCTAAAAATAATGGTGAATTCAAAATTAGGAACGTTTCAGCAGTAAAATCACGTTACAAAAAAAGGCGTTACACAGAAGCGGATGCAATAGGATTCCTAAACTCAGATTCGTTTTTGAGATCGTTCAATTTTCTAGCATTAATAGCTTTTACATGCAATACGGTTGAATCACTAAAAATTTTAATTATCTACTGTTCTTTATTACTGCCCAAGACATTTTTCCATGACTTAAAATAAATTTCCATGACTTATAATGAAAATATTAATTTTCCATGACTTTCCAGGATTTCCATGACCCGTACGAACCCTGAGCGATTGAAAATTCAGCTGCGACTTTTTCTATCTCAATTTATGGACAGATCGTTGCGCGCTATAAAATGTTGCAATAGAAAATACCTGTGAATCCTGGCGAGACTCTCGACTTCTTTCGCAAAATGTGCCTGTAATTCTGGAAGGCGGACTGTAATTCCACAGATGGGGCAAAACTCGAAGAATTCCCGTTTGCGCTTTGTAACTGAAATGGAAAGAACATTTCCATGACATAGTGACAATAGAAATATATCGCAATGAACTCCCGATTACCGGTGAGCGGATTGTACGAACGCGCAGTTTGAAAGTAAACGGATTATCGGATTTTCCGAGAGTAAAATGTGAAGGCATTTCGCTTTTTTGGAATTTGCTCTTTTCGAAGAATTCATCATTCCCACGAAAATGATGAAAACTTCTTGAGAGACACCTAGATGGAGAACACAAATCATCCTCACCTAAAACGTAGATAACTGGATTAACTGTTGAGAGATGGCGCCACCATGATTATTTCTACTTTTACAATGCGGACACGAGTTAGTAGGGGAAGGAAATTTTCTCTCGTCTCCTGAACCCACGATAAACCACATAGCGACCGATCACAGGACTTTCGGGCAAAGAGATCGAATGGGATTATATTTCGTATGTAGTCAGTAGAGCTGACGGAATTAAACTTCGGGAGGGGGGGGGGGGTCACAACAATCTTTCACCCAACTAGGATTGGCAATATGGCAGATAAAAACAAGGTTTTCTGTCAAGGTTATGGAAGATACAACGAAGGCAAGGAACATTACAAACAAGGTTCCAAATGTAGGTTTGTGATGGGAATTAACCCTTAACTTTGGCGGCCTCTCGTAAGCAGGATTCTGCACGGCCTCGGCTTTCGATCCTGGAATCTTCCAATTCTCAAACTGATGCCCTAACCACTAGAGCAGGGGTTTCCAAAGTTTTCTGATTCACGATTCTCTCTGAAGAATTATAATTTTCACACGGCACCACAGTCTATACCTATTATAATATACATATACAGTTGGCTCTCTGTTTAACGACTTTCAAGGGACCACAAAAAATCGTCCTTAAGTAGAAATCGTCCTTAAATAGAATGCTTTTAACACTATAGTGAACCATCTGGGACCGTGAAAAGCCGTCGTTGAATAGAGAAAGTCGTTAAATAGAGCGTCGTTAAACAGAGATCCAACTGTAGTACATTGATAGCATATGACACTTCACAAGCACCCCTCAAGTCTCTCTAAGGCACCCCATGATGCTGCGCCACCCAGTTTGGGAACCCCTGCAAGTTTGGGCTGCCCTGGGGTGCTTTCTAAGGCTCAAATATAAAAACATATATCGCTCGTTTGGAAAAAAATTGTCACAATACGAAATTTTTCGTTCCCCCCCCCCCCCGGTTAAAGGCTTTCAAATGACGTTATCTTCTATGGAAAATAACAACAGATTTTTTTGTTCTAATATTAACCACGGGAGAGCACAGCAAACTTACTGATCTTAATGCAAATTGCCTGAAGAGTTCAACTTCAAATGCTTCTCCAGTAAAGTTTCATTTTCTCGTTTTGTGGCACTCTTCTTCCAAATGAGCGATATAATGTTGTGACAGACATTGGTAAACTATGTATCGAATCGAAATAGAAATAAATTTCCAGGGAGTATTAAGTAACCTTGCTTGAGACGTAACTATTGTTCAAATTAAAGATCCACCAAGATCGTTCTCAAAGCCACCAACGCGGGTGCAGAGTGTAGAGAAGGAGGGAAGACCAGGGGTAAAAACCTTGTCAACTTCATAAGTCAAGTTAGGTATTCACAAAGTACGGCAGGAAATTTATTTCGCTTTTCTGATGGATTCCAAGGACAAAATTCGATTATCCACTCTTTATGATTTCTCGAGTAAAACCGAATACAAAGTAGCATGAATAATAATTCGAACTTAAAATACAATTTAAAAAAATATATACTGCAATAACTTACTTCTCCTGGTTCTGCGTAGATCCAGGTTCGATAAATCTTCTGCAGGAAGTTCGTTGGAGTTTTCTGGGGACACTAGAGCGGATTCTTCAAAAGACGTTGAACTGAAACTCATTTCGCCAGAGTTGCCACCAGGAACCAAAGTGGCCTCCTCACGGGATGGAATACTGATGTCGTTCCGCAGGACAGAGTTCGGAGAAGATCCAGCTACTGGATCCTCCAGGTTTCTACACGGTTCAGAATCCTCACCCAAAGTACCACAAAAGTGTTTAGAAGAAAGACTGGAATTGGGTGCAGATGCGACGCTGGAGTTGTCGAAAGACGCAACACTAGAGGTCTCCAAGCCACTCTCGCTATAGTGTTCACTGTAATTATCACCGGATGCTTCACTTTGTATGTGCAACGAAGCAACACCACAGGTTTCCAAAGAATCAACACTGCAGTTGCTTGGAGAAACTCTGCCGGAAGCGACGCTTGAATTATCTGTGGCTTCTATGCTCCAGTTATCAGATGCCACACTCGAGGTATCTGCAGATGCCACACTGAAGCATTTCTTTTCTGATGGAGCCATTACGGCAGTCACTGAGAAGTTTGAAGTAGATTCTGTAGATTGATCATCAGCAGAACTCTTCTGCAATGCTGTTGACTGGAATGAAGGAGTTTTTTCTCTAAGACGTCGCAAAACAGAATTAACAATCCATTCCTGATTGGCATCAGGGATTTCCATTTCGTTATGACTAGTAGAGCTACGAGGGTTTTGATTTTCAGTAGTCTTCTGCAATGCTGATGAATGGACTGAAGGCGTTTTTTCCCGAAGTCGTCGCAAAACAGAAATAACAACCCATTCCTGGTTCGTATCTGGGTTTTCCCTACCACTATGACTCGAAGAACCACTCGAGTTTTGATTTTCAGTAGTCCTTTGCAATGCTGATGATTGAAATGAAGATGAGCTTTCACGATGCTGTTGCAAAACAGAATCAGCCTGCTCGTCCTGATTGGCTTCTACGATTTCTCCAGGACTCTTAGAACTACGAGATCTTTGATCTTCAGTACATGAATGGGCATGTTCATTGGCTATTTGCGCTTTTTTGGACAAGTAATGCTTTTGTCGTGTTTCTGATGAATATTTTATAGGACAAAGGTACTTCCCATGGGTTTCTCCACATGAACATACTATTTCTTCAAATTCAAGAGGAGTGTTTAGCTGCTGTACGACAGAAGAGTTAGCTCCATTTGGATACGCAGACGGATGATTCACAGGTGGAAAATCAGCTATTCGCTGATTGTGCAAGAAGCTTTCCAGGGGATCAGTCACGACGGGGAGGTTAGGATTTCTTTGGACATTGGGTTGAAATGAAGTGCAACGGCCCAAATTAGAAGTGGAACCATTCAGGGAAGAATTACTCGACTGCCTGGTTGTTGTGAGTCTTTCGTTCCCAATATTTAATCCATGATAAGGAAAACGATTAGACATGGGTACGTTCTCGTCGGAGGCAGAATCGGAATTGCTGCCATTTTCGTTGGATCCTTGAGCAAGTTTCATCTTATAAGCATTACTCTGAGCTTCAGGTGGATATTTCGTTGGGCAAATATACCTTCCATGGGAACGGCCACATGAGCATAAAATTTCCTCATATTCAATGTCTCGCTGCTGTTCGCCTGTTAAGGTCTCTGGAATTCCACTTGGATTGGCCCCCGAGACAAACACATAAGGATAATCTTCTACGGTCATACGGGTGGCAGAAGCTGTGGCCAACAAGTTAAGAGCTTCTTCAGCATTCAGTTGTGATGAAGAAGAACTACTGAAATTGGAAGTGGAACCATTCAGTGAGGAAGTAGTCGAGTGGTTGGTAGTCGTAGAACTTTCGCTATCGGGAAATTCTATGTGATAGGGAGAACGATTTGATAACGGAATATTCTCGTCGCCAGCAGCACCAGAATCGGTTCTTGTATGTTCTCTCATCGAAAACTGGAAAACAAAACAAAATGAATCAAGTTTTACGCAGTTATTAGTTCAAATAAAAGAAAAAGAACAATTAATAAGGAAAAAAAGATATAATTCACAGGAAATTTTTTTCATGGCGATATTTAGACTGAGGCATTTAGAAACTAGCTAGAATTTTTTTAAAAAGAAATGTCCTTAAGTGGTGTCCGCGAGTCAACTTTTTAAAAGCAATCCTTTACGCAAGAGCTAAATATTAAAATTTTAAGTACAGGTGAGACTCTCCCAAACTGGTGACAAACTATTCGCTTTCAAGAAAGAATTTAGAAGCGGTAATCTCCTGTCCAGATTATTTTCAAGAATGGAAGCTGAGAACTTTTAGCGGGAATTCCGCTATCCCACTCTAAGTTTTAGCCTCTGAAAAATGTTTTAAGTATGTATATGTATTTTATTAGTATTCTGTAAGTTCCTAGTCAATAGGGCAACAAGAACAAGCTGTTAAACTTGCACTTAAACTGCTGGCACAAGGACAACTGATTCAAACTTCATTTATTTTCCTTCAGAATTATCACTCGCCCCCACTCCATAGAGCTTGAGGGGGCTCGCCCCCCCCCCCCCATGATTTGTGTGTGGGTACGTCTTTCTTTAGAGAAAGTGGCCTTACTTGACGAAGAGTTTATTTTCGCTTGAGTGTCAATGAGAATTGTTAAGTTTTTAGGAATTTGTAGGCATTAATGAAATTTAATCAAGGCAAAGACCGTATTTAATTTACTAAAAGATATTCTTGTACGCCAAGACGTGACTTTCCTGGACCTAAGAGGACTGCTTAGAGTATGTTGCGTCAAACATGAGGTTCGTTTTGCATTGTAATGATATTTACACCTGTCCAAGGTGACCTTTCTTTCCCATTTTCACCCTTCTTTGACCTTACTCTTCATCTATTGTTCTTTTTTTTTGTTGAGGAAACCTATTCTTGATTACAAGCTTACTTGGCAATTTGAAAACCAATACAAATTTCTGAAGCTCAAAGTGATTTTTTTTTGCATGCAAATGAGCAAAATACCTTATCAAACATCCAAAATCTTGTCAATTGCCATTAGATGATAAACAAGTGAACGCTGAATTATGCAGTAGACCCTCGTTTTACGCGGGGGTTACGTTCCACGGAAATGCCGCGCACACTGTTAAAAAAAACCTGAAAGTTCAGGTAGTTTTCTGACTGATTTTAACAGAATATTTCCGTAATGCTTCAAAACGTATTTTTTCCTTCCAAAAACAGAAATATCACGAAAAGAAGTAACGAAAACAGAATTTTTCCATTTCTAGGGTTGCCGCTGTGCTGTACTTTGTTAGTATCCTGATTAGCCTTCAAGTTATGATAAACATCGCTTTTTGATAGTGCTTATTAAATCGCACTGTTACATTTTTTAATTAAAAGCTTATTTAGAATAACAACTCAGATGTCGAAGACAAAATAGATAGCTTGCTATTTCATGTCTGGAAAGTAATATACTCGTATGTCGAAATTGTTTTTACGCCTTTGGACTTTGTAAGTTTGGAAAAATGTTTGCGCCATTTTCAGACAGGCAGCTGTGTTTTGATCGCCCTGGTGATTTGATGTGAGTTTTACTGAGTCAGTATTAGAATATTATTGCGGTGTATTATTTTGCTCAATACTTCGAACAATTCTGCTCGTTAGTCATATTGTGTGTTCTAGCGGTGAGAATAGCTTTAGAATCTCGTGTTATCCATTTAAAATAAAGGCTATTGGATTACTTGTGTACAGACGCAATGGAGACACTTAAACTTAGCACCGCTGGTCACATGTAAGTATTGTAGAATATCTTTGTACATGTTAATATGCAAATGTATTTTTCTTGTTAATATGCATTTGATAGAATTCCGATGGTAGCTGATTTGGAATTTATAGAACTATTATAAAGTTACTGTTTTTGCTCTAACGCGTTGTATTCTTGAAAGTCATTAAAACGTTAAATGCCAACATTTCGTATCAACCGGAGATTATCGTGGTGTGCGAGCAAGACAGAAAAAAGTCACTCAGTTTTTTTTTTTTTTTTTTTTTGACAGATTGAAAGTAAACATTTTGAATCTCTAAATAAAAGTATGTCTTGCTGTTATATTTTTTGCGAAAAGGCATAGCAGATTGTTAATCTTTGAAAATACAATTACAATTTTGACAAGAATAAGTTTTCTTGACTACTTAGAAATCTGGAAACATTCATTACTCCTTTCGGGATTTCATTTATAATAAAAAATATAAATTATTTAATTTATTTCCTTAGGATCTCATCCAATAACTTATTTGAGATTATTGCAAGTTTCTTGTTAAAACATTTCGGATAAAACGAACTGATTGATATGTTTAGCCTAAGTATAATGCTTATGCACTAAAAATCTATGTTGCTATTCCAATGAGAGAAAAATGCGGAAATCACCGGGTGTGGGGGGGGGGGGGGGGGGTATACATCATCTGAGTAAAAAATTCTTTACGTGTATGTCAATGATTCTGTTTTTAAACACAGTAAATTGGTATGCGGTACTCTCCATCAGGTATATTATTCCATGATAAAGTCAACCGGTTTTTAATGGTATTTTATTTGACTCATTTTATTTGACTTTTCATGTATGCTTTTCCATGCCACGCCAGAATATGTACGAGAAGAAGTCGAAGGAAATATCGAGCAGTATCAGCATCAAAAATTGGTGTTATATTTAAATCCACTAATTTCCTTGTTGGTACTTTTCGATTATTTTCATTCATCTGAAGATTCGAATTTCGAGATGCTTGAAAGGTAAGTTATCAAGCAAAAATTTCACTAAAAATATATTTTAGTAATAAATACAAATTTAAAAAAAATAGCTTTTGAATAGTTAAACTATTTTTCTATTATATATCATTTTAAACATAGGATAGAAAAACGAAAATGAAATTTTAGTAAAATATGTGAAAATGAGAAACGGTGAAATAGCGCAACGAAAAATCAAGAACCGAAAGTTCTGTAAAGACACAGAAAGTTTTAAAACGGAAAAATAGATGAACGGAAAATTTAAAAACGGAAAAATAGATCAACGGAAAGAAGAGAAATGGAATTTTCGTTAAATCACGGAAAATTTATAAATGGAAGAACAGAACTAAACGGAGAAATGAGAAATGGAACTTCTGTTAAGTCACGGAAAATAATTTAACGGAAACGTAATATTTACGGCAACTTTGCTGCCGGTACTTTATCCGTTATTTTCAGGAAATTTTTTTAACAGTGCAAATCGAAACCGCGTAAATTGAGACTTAATAGTAGTGTTAAAATAGGGGTTACGTTCCATAGATAAAAGAATACTTCATTCTAGTGAAGACTAATTGTATAATAAGTTTAATGTGTACTTATATCGACTTTTATGCACAACATGCATAAAGAAAACATAAAATAATTTCGTGTTCTGTTTATAAAGAGGAGCTGGCTATGACAGTCTTTTGGCAGTCATTAAGAATTTTTCTCTAATTCTTTGCGGAGCATTGACGCATCCATGATCACTGGCGTCATTTCCATAATAGAATGTTCCTTCACTAACAAATCAGAAAGATCATTTCAATTGTATAGGAATGGCTCAAAATTTTCAATGTGAACGTTTTTGGTTGTGTGTCACCGATTTCGGTATCCTCGTAGGTTTTGTCCTCCTTTGTCACTCCTAAAAGCTCTTCCAGTGAGTTCTGAACTGTGTGAGTTTAATAACTTTACTTCTGGAAGAAGCTTTGGAACCAATCGCATAAAATGTCTCCAGTGGACCAAACCCGATTATTAGCACACCAAAATGCAGTTTATTACGAGTAATCTGCAATATTTAGGAGTTTGGATTGTGAAATTGGGGGAAATATTATCTGTTTGCATTACCACATCCGCGTGAAACCGAAACTCATCCGCGTAAAATAAAATAAAGGTGTCGAATCTTAAACCGCGTATAATCGAAACCGCGTAAAATAAACCCGCGTAAAACGAGGGTCTACTGCACATTGATTGTGACTGTGAGGTCGTAATTTGCGATAATTTTGTTGACCAAGCAAGTTTAAAAAGAAAATATGCGACATAATAAAAAATAAGGAAAAAAAAACAGAAAAACTAAGATCATCCTAGTGAAAACGGAAGTGAAGTCGAAGAAACTGATGACTACAGTGTAAAAAAAAAAGATGGCTTTAATGTTTTCATTTTAAGAAAACATTTCATTATTTGCAAAGTTAAAAAAAAAAAGTAACAAAATTATAATAAGAAGAAAACAGGTTGCCCGAACGCCGCTCGGGCAGTGTATTTTCTTACCTTAATTCACTGATTTTCCCGGCTTCCCCCCCCCCCACCCCCAACTTTTCACCTTTAGATCATTAACAACTTATAAACTCTCAACGATCTAAGCTTTTCAAAACTTTTATCCAGTGATTCACAGAAAAGTAATAGTTGAGTTCCAAGCGTAACAGAGGGACATCAGACACAGATTTTGCTTCAAAAAAACATATAACACTTTCTAAGACAAAAAAAAACACAGATAAATCTTCTTTTAAAGAAAAATGCTTAATAAATTGACCTAAAATTTAAATTTCATTCTCATTTAACCACCGTAACTAAATTAAATGGGTATGTTACAGAGGGGACAGAAAATGTCAACACAATTTGACAAGCACTATAATTTATGTAAAAGTCTGTGAATTGGAGCTTTTTAAAAACACTTGGTATTTTTTTCCTAAATCAGAATATTTTAAGGTAATAATATCATTTATAGAAATGTTTAAATCAAAACCTCATTTTATATAAATGTGAAAAATAGAGTGTAAAGGAGGGGACATGAGATGTAACAGAGGGGACAGCTTGCGAATTTGTACTGCATTACAACAAAATGTCAAAGTAAAAAATGACTTCTGTTGTTTAAAGTTGGAGTAGGTAACAGGGTTGTTATGATATATGACATCTGAACACATGTTGCATAATTATCAGGGGTGTCCACCAGTAGGGGGGGGGGGAGTGCTTGGTGCAAGTTGCACCATTGAAACTTTAAGGGAGGATATTTTTAGTTTTTGTTCTCATTTTGGGGGAAGGGTGCTTTGCAGCATTTGAGGAGATATGCTATCAATCTGAGGGGGGAGGAGGGATGAAATTTTTGGCAAAAGCTAATGTTCAATTTTGGCATGTTTATAAATAAAGTATTACTATTACTCATATGAGATAGAACTGGAGGAAATTCAAGCCAAATATTAGGGATCTTTTAGAAAAAATCATAAAAATAATTTCATTTTGAAAACAGATCAAAATCTCGAAAACCAAAAAATATTAGAAAGACAATAAAATTCTAGAAAAAATACATGTTTAATTCATTCAAAGTTGCTTTACAAAGCAAAAGCAGTTCATTTCTGCATTCATTCTACAGTTGGATGATATAAAAATCAACAGGGCAACAAAAATATAAAAAAAGAACTGCAGTTTTTAAAAAAGTAATTGAAAATTAGTTTAAACTACCACACCTGCCGCAGATTTCACGGTTCAAATTGAAGATATATTTAATACTGGTGGTACCCGCACGACTTTGCCCGTAGTAGAAAAACTAAAAGGTCTTCTGGCTCGCCTGTATATTTACGAATAATGTATGGTGAATTTCTCGCTAATTGGCTCGCCCATGTTACGGTTCCACGTTATGATAACTTGGTAATTTACTCGTCCATCTTATGATAATTTTTCTCGGGAAAATGTTCTTAAACTTGGAGTAGAAAAAGAACAAAATCGAATTTTCGAAAAATTGCTTTTAGGTGCACACCCCCATGCTACAAACTAACTTTGTGCCAAATTTCATGAAAATCGCGCGAACGGTCTAGGCGCTATGCGCGTCACAGAGATCCAGACTTTCAGCTTTATTATTAGTAAAAAAAATAAGAATTGTGATTAATACAGTAATCGATGCATGGGTAAGAGGACTCAAACATCATGTACTTGCATAGTAAAATCCCACAGCGCATTATTATAAAGTGATGAGATTAGTCTCCAAAACTTTTTTTTTAAAATACATAAAACAGAAGGCTACATTTTTAATAATCAAGAAAATTAATAGTAGCAAAATTTAAGTTTTTTTTTTTTCTTTTGATCAGATTGGGGCAGATAGGCCCGCCCAAATAGGCCCGCCTAAGTGGCATCAAAATCCTGATGCTGAAAAGGGGTTAATAAGCTGTTAAAATGAGAATGTCAGTTTTTCCGCTCAAATCCCCTCGAGCAAAATAGATTCATTTGTTCCACTGTCCTCGGGATTATCTGAACTTTAAGGAAAGATAATTTTAAGTTAGAGAAGAAAATAAGGCCACTTATTTCCAGAATGAAAAATAAGGAGCTTGTAAGGAGATAGTAGTAAAATTTTAGGAATTTAAAGGACCTATTCTTAAAAAGCAGTGAGTTAGTAAGGAGCACACAAGCCCTGATATGATCAAACACTGGGAAAACTGGTTTCAACAAGATTTTATAACCCATTAATACATTCCCAGGATCCCTTATAAACATTGTCAGCAAGTGAGATTTTATTAAAAAATCCAATGTCAAGCTGTAACAGAGAGGACACTCCAGGTGCATCCCCTCTGTTACACACCCACGTCCCCTCTGTTACGGTTATAATTTCTTCTAATTAGTAAAAACTTTTCAAAACTATTACAAAATATGATTAAACTATTAAATTTTACTGTGTATCTATTTTTAAGTTTGAAACTACTTAATGTTTTGCATAAAGCATAAAGTAAACTTATTTAAAATTTTGTAACAGAGTGGACAAATTAATTTCTGGAAAGCTTTTTAATTTTGAAAAATAAAAATATTTGTTGAATGAAGAAAATCACTACCCACATATACTCAGAAACAATAAACCTTGATGTGTAAAATAAAACCGTATGAAAAATCAATATGTTTTAAACAGTCATTGCTATTTTAAAAAGCAACATTTTAAAAGTGAAAAATCAAAATCAGAAATGTCTCTATTAATCTCAAATTTTTAATATAACCATGCATGTCTGTTAAATACAGCCATTCAAACCAGAAACTTTCCTTCAAAATAATATCAAACACAAAAGTATTGCTTCAAGTTCAAAAAACCATGTCGTGGTTTCAGTTGGCGTGAAATGAAACAATAGTTTCTGGTGATTAATTAAAAATTAAATGTATCCGTACTGATGGACATTAGGTTTGTATTGAGAATTATTTTTATTAATATAATAACAGAAAACATATTTCAACAATCAAAATAAGTTTTGTATCATGAAAAAAAAAAAAAAAAAAACGAGCTTTTTCGACAAGATGATGACAGATGAACACTTCATGGCTAAGCCTGTAGTATGCAGTCAGTGATTATATGATAGTGCTGTTGTTAACTACAATAGTTCTTTAATTAAATAATAATACAGTAAAACCTGTAATGTTACACCGGCTTAAGTCGATCGTAGAGACAAACCGAGTAGCCGAGTACCGAGTTCCAGTTGTGTTCTAAGAAAAATCACCGACACAAACGTGATGGAATTTTGAAGTCATTGGAATAGTAGTATAGACTCCCATGTCCAAATAATAGTTTTTAAAACAAAATTCCAGAAGAAATTTAATTAACCATTATTTAAAAGATTTTTGTTCGTGTCAAAATTTTACAAAAAAGTTTTTTTTTTAATTAAAAATAAACAAATAAATAGAAGGTAGGATTAATCAAGTTGGAAATGAAACAAATTATATCAATCTATGCTTCTAGTCTGCCAAACGTACATAGTTTTTAAAAGCAAATAAAACAACGTTAAAAGCACAAATGTGCAGGAACACTGCAGAGATGTGTCTCTGCATTACAAGGAACGTCTTTTTCAGTGCGTAAAATGTGAGCTAATGGATGTCTTTAAATCCATAAGCTCACATTTTGTGCATTGAAAAAAAACATTCATTGTAATGCCAAAACACGCGTCTGCAGCGTTCCTGCACATTTGTGCTTTTAACGTTTTAGTTTTTAAGAAAAGGTATTTTTATATTCCTTATAAATAATTTTGTTTGTGGCAAAAATCCATTTAATAATATAAAAATTTCATATTTTCTGTACTAACCTTTTTTGCCCCATTTTCAATAAATAAGTTTCATTAACTTCGGGGCATTAAAATAAAGATTTACTCCATTGAAGCGTAACAAACTTCATTATTCTCAAAATTTAAATTTGACTCGTAAATTTGAATTGTAAATGATTGCATGATTGCAGTATATTAAATGCTTGCACTCTTCTTATTAATTGTAAAATCTGCCTTGAACGATATTCAATTTTTTACAACTACTCGGTATTGGCCGAGTACCTAATCAAAATTTGACCGAGTACCGAGTACTCGGCAAATTGGCCGAGTACCCAGTAGTTACCGAGCACCGACTCGGTACGTCTCTAGTCGATCGCTTTTGTCAGTAACTGTATTAGTCCTATATAATATATACTAACCTCTATAAGTTGACCACTCTGTCTAAGGTGACCACTGTATCACTGCACAGAAAGTAGTGAACTTACACAGCAGTTTGCTTTAGAAAAAATGTTGCATTTAATCACCTTTGAATTTGATAACTACTGATTAGATGTATGTTATAATGTAATGGGTAGCTCGTGGTAATTCACTTCCCCGCTCAGTGGTCCACAAACATCTGCAAGATGGGAACCATTGCTTTTGATAACCAGGAGAGATTGGGCAGCAAAGCTAGTGCAAGGACAGGTTTTGCTGCTTGTTGTTAGGTGTGAAAACAAAGCGAATTAGTTTTATTTGAACTTACTTAGCATCATGCACGATGTGATCGTTTCTTTTCAATAAAATTTTGCTCTAAAATAAAAGACGCAAGTCAGGTAAGTGGCTTTCAACAGAATCTAGGTCAATCGGATCGGATAATGAATTTGAAATTTCACAATACGATTCTAACTGCTGTGAAAGTACATTACTACTGGTCTCGATTCTGACATTGGGCCCTCCTTATCGTTATGTTTCAAAATGTATTAAAAACTGAATTTGGAAATGAAACACCAATTCAAATAGTACTTAAAAACTACATGCGCTCCTCCATCAATGTCTCTTGTAGAACGTTCTTCCTAGCACAGTTCCTTCTTCAGAAAAAAGCCAACTTTAAGTAAAAATGAATTTCTTTCACCAAAATTAAAAACTACCATAAATAAATTAATAGAATACTTAAGTACAGCTAAACTCGCTTATAACGAACCCAGATTTACCAAGGAAGTCAGAAATATTTAGTTGGGATGATGTTAAATTTACAGGTGTACAGTCGAGTCCCGACTTACGCGAGGGATGCGTTCCAAGACGCCTCGCGTAAGTCGAAATTTTGCGTTGTGGAAAAGGGTATGTGTAAAATCACTGTTTATACGTTTCTTTTTTATACGTTTTTATCCATTATACGTTTTTAAAATTGGTCCCTGCAAAGTCTAATACACATTAACCTATACCTATTATACGTTTTTTCGTTTGTACGCTTTTTTCATACAGTCCCTTCAAAAACGTATAAACGGTGCTTCACTGTATGAACATAACCAATCATTTTAGACAGTTGTAAACACCACCTTAAACAGTTAAAATCCTTTTCTTAACTATACATTATTGTTTCTTACATAAAAAACTGAACTTTTATTTGTGTTTAAAAAGAAAAAAAAGTTTTATTCAACATAAAATATTGCTATGATGCACAAAAACAATGATCAATGGGAAAGAAAGACATAAAATAAACCAGTACCGTACGTACAGCATGTAGTAAAAAAAACAAATGCCCTATAGTTGTGCTGTACAGTTGATTCAGTAATGATATTTGTAAACTTAAAAAAAGTGAAAATGATGATGATTTATGCTACATGATCAAACCGTTATTGTAATATATTTTTAAATACAGTTGCCTCATTGGTTCTTTTATAAAGTTTCCATCTATGGCATTACCCCTCTTCCTGGTTTCTTTAATTTACAATAAAGAGCAGCTTCCATTTTCAATTTTTGCATTTTGCTTGGAATTACTCGGTGAACTTTTATGGATTTCCTTTTCTTGACTTTTAATTGTACCAGGGGTCTGTCCAGGATTTTTTACAGGGTCCGTTTTTTGTGAAAAATCAAATAATTTTGTGAAAAATGAATTAATTTTGTGAAAAAAAAAATTGTTTTTGTTAAAACGAAATTTTAGAATTTAGAGATGGCACAAACTGCATCAATTAAACTTAAAGTTGAGTGTTTTCCTCTTCTACGTCGAGAAAATCATTCTGGATTTTTTTTCTGATATTTGGCGGGGGGGGGGGGGCATCGCTCTTTCAAGTATCAATATTTATCTACCATTCTACATTATGTTAAATTATACTACATATATTTCTGTACAGTACTTAAAATAATTGTAACAAAAATATAAATAAATAAAATAAAATTCAGAATAGGGTTCAGCATTCAACTTTTTGACCCAAGACACTCTTAAAAAGCACAAAATTTCGTTTAAAACTTTTTATTTTAACAAAAATAAAAAGATATTTCAATTGTTTACCTCTTAACAAAGCGTAACAATCATCAAAAATTCGAAAAATCGGATTCCCATAGCGGATGCAAAGAGATCGCAATTCTCAAAGTGAAGGCATCAAAAGTATAAAAAGGGCTTGTAAAAGAAATATTTTTGATAAAATTATTTTAAAATTACATTTTAGAGTCCTATGATAAACATATCATTAATATCTGTGGACACAGTTGACCCAAAAAATAAAATAAAATAAACCATCTATTCAGCATTTTAATTTTTGACTCATAACAGAAAATGGAATTTTGCTTTAAAAACTTGAAATGAGAGTTCTAACAGAAATTAAGAGACTTTTCATTTATTTGAATCCTAACAAAGCGAAATTAGGTTGAAAAAAGAACAAAATATGATTCTCATATCGGATGTTAAAAGATTGCATTTTTCAAAATGTAGACATCTAAAGAAAAAAAAACGGTAATTAAAAGAGTTTATTTAAAGTTAATCATCCTAGTGTTAGCATCGAAAAAACAAAACCCATATAATTTTCTCCCAAAATAACAATTAAACATCGCACCGCACCCGCCACCGTAAAAACGCAAATATTGACAAGGTGGTAAAATGATGAGAATATTTTCTAATCAAGTCATTATAAAGGTTCAACGCCAGACATTAAGTGGTGATAATTTTGAAGTTGGTAACCCTATCTGAAGCGATCATATTTTTTCCCCCACCCTTACTTATCCCTTTGCAGTTATGAGTTCATTTCGCAGATATATATTATTATTGTTTATTAAATCATGAGCAGGGAGAAAAGTGCTTACCAATGCCTTTTCAGAAAAGTTTACAACACCGCTGCTAATTAACTGTGATAAAACAAACAACCATTATATTTATTTGGCAGTAGCAATTATTTATCGCTTGCAGGAGCTTCCCAAGAGTGCCGTTTTTTTTTTTTTTTTTTCAAAACTTGCCGATTTTGTATAAGCCGATCCCTCTAATTTGACTTAAAAAAAGGTTCCAAAAATTATCGGTTTATACACAGAAATATGAGATATTTTGCTTTCAGATTTGCTCTTTCAATAAACAATTTGTGACAGATCCGATCTTGTTTATCAGAATTTTGTGAAGGGTCCGTTTTGTTTGATCGGGATTTTGTGAAAGGTCCGTTTTGTTTGATCAGGATTTTGTGAAAGGTCCGTTTGGTTGATCGGTGATCGTTTGATCGGGATTTTGTGAAAGGTCCGTTTTTGATCGGGATTTTGTGAAAGGTCCGTTTTGTTTGATCGGGATTTTGTGAAAGGTCCGTTTTGTTTGATCGGGATTTTGTGAAAGGTCCGTTTTGTTTGATCGGGATTTTGTGAAAGGTCCGTTTTGGTTGATCGGATTTTTGTGAAGGGTCCGTTAACGGACCCAAATATCCTCTGGCTAGACCCCTGTGTACGTATGGAAGATTCACTTATACCGTCATATCTAATTGTTGTGCTACCCTTCGAAGCATTTTTTGGTTCAGCTTCAGCTTTTCGAGAAGCTTTACTTTTTCTTTAATTGTCAGAAACGTTCCTTTTTTTCCCTATTTTCACCAACTTTAGATGAAACATTGCTCTTAGGTGTCGTTATATTTCGTTATTTTTCACATTTAGAATGAAAAAAATTAATGGAAAATGAAAAGTAGCTATTTGTATAAGCGATAAAAGACTAGTACAGTGTGGGTACTTCTGCTCTCAGTGATGCTAAAGGGATGAAAGTCCATTCACGAAAAAAACGTATACACCGCGGTTCCCTTCCGAAAATTTTCATGTTGCGGGCAAGGAATTCGCGCTAGCTCAAAAATTCTTTACTGTTGTTTACCGAAAAAATCGCGTTATAGCCATTTCGCGTAAGTCGGATCGCGTTGTAGCGGGAGTCGACTGTACCTTGATTTTAGTGAAAAATTCGACATACTTGATTGCATTACTTGTGTTGTGTTTATGTGCTCTTTGTATGATTATGCATTTATTTTTGTTATTACTATCTTTTGTTATAAACTGGCCACACATTAAGTTCTTTTCTGAGTCTTCTTTTGCAGAGTGCACGCAGCTTTGAAGTTAGACTGGATTACTTCGAAATAATTGCAATTATAATCGGTAAGTGTTTATATGTCACATGTACTTTTGTAGTATTAATTACTTGAAGTTGTATGTGCTTTTCTTAAGGGTATTTTACTTGTAATGAATTAGATTTGTTTTCTATGTCTGAAATATTGTAACGTAATGTCGAATGTTTCCTGTGCTGTAGTATAGATATAAGTTTAAAATTCAAACTACTAGTATTTTTCAATTCTTAGTGCAAATCACAGTGTGTGTGTCCGCAATTTGTAGATATAAATTATCTTTGTCAGAAAAATTGCAAGCAGTTATGAGAAACTATTATTATTTATTCTTCGTATACATTACTATGCTAAATTTGTAAATTTTTTGTGATATAAACATTATTTTACTTAAGATGCCCTGAATAGCGAACATTTAGTTAGAAATTTAACTATCGTATTATTATTATTATTTTTTTTTTTTTTTATGCCAATTTAAAGTAGAAACGCTATCTTCTGTAACATAATAAATTTATATTATTATTATTAGTTTGAAATACTTAAAAAGTAAAATCATTCCAAAAGCAAATTAGTAAATGGGATTTTTGGTTTGTTTGTCTGCAAAATTAATAATTTATTTCTTTCGTGATATTTATAACCATGGTAACATGCTACTTCTTACCTATTAACTTCCGAAATTAACATGCTACAATATTTAATATCCAATTGTTACCCTCATATGTTATTAATCACCTTTTCAAAGACTTGTGAAATAATTGCGTTTTATTAATTTTTTTACTTATTTATTTTTATTGTTTGTACCAGTATATTTTATTTCAAAAATACTAAAGCAATTAATTGACTTTACATGAATTTGTGAACACTTAATCTTGTGAAGGTTTTTTCCTGGATATTGTGGTGTAACATAAAATTCGCGGCAAATTAAAAAGCAACAAAATTGAAACTTATCATCCGAGTTTTTCCCATATTAAAATTATACTTAGAGTGAAAAAATATTAGTCAGTAACAATTTGAATTAATTCACCACTATGGTAGTATATTATAACTTTCATTCATTTGTGTTAAAAAATGTATGTTTGCTTACCAGTTGTTGAATATTTAAATTTGTTAACCGACTTCAAAAAGGAGGCGGTTATCAGTTCATACCGTATGTATGTTTTTTTTTTTTGTTTGTCCACTCATAGCGTCTCACCTATTGAACCGATTTTGATGATTCTTTTTTTAATGGATAGAGGATGGCTCAACTTAGGTCCCATTACTTTGTTTGACCATATTTGTTCTTTAGAAAAAAAGTTATGGGCAAAAAACAGTACATTTTATGCAATTTCCCTATTAAATTGTAGCGAAGTTCGCACTTTTCATCCGTGGATAACGGTGGCTCAGTGGTAGAATTCTCGTCTCCCACACGAGCGACCCGGGTTCAAATCCCGACTAGGACAAAGTGAATTTTACTAAAATTTCGTTTCTACTGTTTCCCGTATTTTCTCGAATGTTCTATTAATTTCTGTATCTTTTCAAGTCTGGAAAGTTCCAGCATTTTTCAAGTTGTATATAAGGAGATGTAACGTTCATTCGTGGTTCTGAATAAAGATCTCGAGTTGAGACTAACGAGTATTCGCTTCATTTGGCTTTCACATTTGTCTTCGCTATCTTCATCTACGCGACAATATGTAACTTATTGTTATAAAAGTTTGGTGCCATATAACTGTAACATTAATAGTAATGATAATTTTGAATAAAGGCTTTTCTAAAGCAATACAGTGATATAGAGCCGCACTTCTTACTAAGTAACTTCTTACTTTTACTGAAATATCTACATTTACACTAAAAAGAATGAAATAAAAAAATTTTGAAAAAAAAAAAAATAGAACCGACTTCAAAATTGCTCTAAAAAGTGAAAAATAATTTTATTCTTTAAACACCATCGATAATACTTTTAAACATAATTTTTGAAGTTGGCGCAAAAACAAAAAGTAAAATCCATTGTAACCATGCTTCGTTCATATTTTTATCAAAAAATCATCCAAACTTAGGAACGAAATATTTATATCGTTACTCAAATATGCTGTCATCAACGCATAATGCATGTGGTAGTGAAGAAACTGGACGTGGTTAAATTTATACTTGTAGTTGAGTTATGGCTGTGAATGATTTTATCGATCGTTTTTGCGCCAATTTCAAAAATTATGTTTAAAAGTATTATCGATGGTGTTTAAAGAATAAAATTATTTTTCACTTTTTAGAGCAATTTTGAAGTCGGTTCTATTTTTTTTTTTCAAAATTTTTTTATTTACTATTTGGTTTTGTCTGCCATATTGGCTGTATACCGAATACCAACCGCATATTAAATGTATTCCTAGTTAATACTAATTGCAAACATAGTTTATCCAGCTGTTATTTTTTAAGTGTTATAACAAAATTTGTTAAATATACCTTATATTTTATATTTTCAAAATTAAATTGCAATTCTTGTTTTCACTGAATATACTCTATGTAGAATGGTTTTAAAACTATACATTCTTTTTAGGGAACTAAGCATACCTTTTCAGACTTAATTAAATGTGATTTCCGTGAACTTCTTTGATTTTTATTTTCCTTTAAGGTCACTAACATTCACAACTGTCTGACATAGCGTGGTCCCGAGAGATTTTTGATGCAAAAAAAGTAAAGGTGAAACTTATAGTGAAAAATAGTTAAACAATGTTGTAAATCTACAAATTTGCAAAAAAAAAAAAAAAAAAAAGTATACATGTGTTTCGGGGTTATAAGCTTGTATTTTTTGTATTGAGAAAGGGGTTTACTGCAAATATAAAAAAAAAAGTGTGTAGTATTTTGAAAATTTGATTCACTTTCTCAAGCCTTTCAAGAAGAAAGCGAATTCTTATAATTTAAGTAAGAACAACACTTTAATAGTATTTATAAAAGTAATTAATTATAAAAGTAATTAAGAGCCACCACTTTTAAGAGCTATCACTTTTTAAAGCTTTACATGGTAGGTTTCCTTTAGCCATTTCATGATTTTTTTTCCAGTTGCTTCTATTTTTCTATAAAAACTTCATGAACCAATCATACTTTTATAATAATATACTTTTACTCTAACCACAAAAGTAGTAAACGTAATCAGGACCTATTTGTTGACTTCATTATGTAAACATGAAGTAAACAAGTTTTATAGTTCCTTGGTTGTGTGCATTTGAGAGAACAAGATGTTTCTTGTTACAATAAACTATTTTAAATCTTTGCTTGCTATTTTTGTCTGCATTTATTTAGTAAAAGTCATTTATAAATATTTTATTCAAAAATAGTCTAGACGAATATCGCCTTTAGATAGGCTATTTCGCACAAACAAAGTTACAAGAATTTTTCGTTTATAAGTAAAGTAAAACACCACAAACATCAATGTTTCGATAAAAGGCGAAGTATTGTGTAATTTATCACCTGCTTTATAAAGCACGCATTTGATTATGAGCTATATTTAGCCTAAATAGCTCTGTGAAATCTTGCTTTTCAACCAACGCTAACAATTTACACAGGCACATAAATATAAAGTATATTTATATTTCTATTTCATATATTTACATTAAATCCAGGCATTCAACATACCATTTCCTAAGTTTCACAACAAAAAATAAAGTGTCGTTTTATCGCTCAGAAAACTGCATTATAACAGAAACGCAAGCACGAAAGGGGAAAACTTCGCCTCTTGCCGTGACGTCATATTTGAGCGCGATGGCCCGGGTCGTCAAGAAGGCAGTGGCAAAACCCGCCTAAAGTGAGCAATATTTTTGCAACTTTCTGAAAATACAGTGGCCGTCGCTTATATGAATTACGTTTGTTCGAAACAGTTTTGATTCAATAAAGCGACTGATTCAATAAAGCGGTTGATTCAATAAAGTGGCTAAATCAATAAGGATGGATTTTCTTCTGTTCTTGGCAATTTGATTCATCAAAGCGGCTGATTCAATTAACAACTGATTTAACTAACCGGCGTCCACTGTACCTATTGACTTCCAGCTCAGATTAACATTCATTTGATTAAATTTAAATTCAAAGACAGAAAATGAATTAAAAATGAAGAAAATATTTACTTTGGAGTCATAAAATTTTCTTTCTATCACAAAATCGTCAATTTTACTCATTTGATGCTGATTTTTACTACGGTACCATTTAGTGGTGAATGTTACTATTAGAGATTACAAAAACATGGCTGTTAAAAATAGATTCTTAGAAATTAGCAGTGTCCCCTACATAAAAAAAAAAATGTCAGTAGTCAGCACAGGAATTAAGTTTTCACCTTATTTTCACCTTGGTAATTAACTGCAACTTTTATCCAAAATTTCCGTTCACTTCCTCAAAGGTTCCAAAAAAAAAAAAAAAAAAAAAATTGAAAATATTACTGCACGAACATTTGGATTTCCTGAACTTGGAATGTTGTAACGGGATTCCCGAAAATAAGGAAACGATTGAAAACTGCTGAAATAGATGTCTCCTTTGGGGTATAAAAGCGGATGTTTGTGCCGATCGGAACCCGCGACAGGACGAGCCTGAAGTCAGTAAAAGAGAACTCGGGTTATAACATAACAGAAAAGAGCAAGAGCCAAAAAGTCATCAACAGGTCAGTCATTTGATATCAGGCATTTTAAAACTGTAGCCTTTCGGAGAATCAAAAGAAATGTTATACAATCATTGCAGCAAGCAGATTTTTTTTTTCCCGGGAGGTGATGCCAAACGATATACAGTGAAATTCCGATTTTACGTTTCTCAAGGGACTGGGTTTAAAAAACGTAAAATAGGCAAGGGTGATGTGGAATCAAGTAAAATTTTCTGAAGACAGTGTGAAATTTTCAGAAACTATGTGGAAGCTAACCCCCCTCCCCTCCCCCCGTAAAAACTCTTCAAACGAAAACTATTGAAAGCATTAAAAAAAAATATTTTTTTTTTTTTTTTTTTTCAGTTTTAGAATGTGTTGTCAGCAAAACAATTTCGGAAACGGCAACCCAAAATTTTCGGAATCTTCGGAAATTTTGAACCACAAACACCCCTCCTGAAAATACGGGAAATGCATAGCAAGCAAAAATCAAATAGAAAAAACTAAAGGTAGAAAAGATAACTCTTTCAAAAGGTATAATATCTATATTTTACGAAAACAAAATTATTATGCATACTGTTTCAGATCATTTTAACGCAGTTGCGAATCAGGCCGTTTAGGTTGAAAATAGTACGCAGTAGTTAGTTCGTAACGTAACCGGATGGAGCCAGGGACTGATTTACGGTGGGGCATTTGGGTCCCGGGCCTGGTACCAAATGTCTGTCATCATTTTTTTTTTTCCCGGGGCCTATCGCTATTGAACAGAATTAAGTGTCTAAGTGTCCTTAGCGTACTCTCATTTCTGATAGTAAATTATCTTCATTAGCTCTATTATCAATAGAAGGAAGTTTGACCGCAAAACTTGATTATGAAGACATTATAGATGAATTAACTACAAGAAAACAAAGGAGAAAATATATAAAGGATCATTGATGCGCAGAAAGCACAGTATGATTTACCTCTTACCATTTGTATCATAGTTTTTCCCTCTGCGACTGTAAAAAAATTCTAACATGAAAACCATGAATTTATTTTAGATTTATATTAAATGATTTCTTTGCAAAACATCTTAATTATTAACTTTCTTCACATGAAATCGATATTTTAAAGTTTTCTTTCTATAAAAATAATATCCAACACTTATCATCATATTTTTTGCGTGGGGGGGGGCACCATATTTGTCCAGTGCCCGGGGCACCCAGGTGTGTAAATCGGTCCCTGGATGGAACAGTAGTATTTCTGTTTTGATAGATTTACGATATATTAACTAGATATTAACAGCATGGATTAGCTTTAAAAAAGCGCATAGGTAAACATATTGCTTATTTTCGAACATTTTTACTTTTTTTTCCTTCTCAGGAAAAACGTAAAATGCGGGAAATTCATAAACAACAGTCTTTCCATCCGGGTTAAATTAAGATTATTAGTTTATACAGAAAAACTGGGACCTGATGAAAAAAATGCATAATGCAGAAAAACGTTGATTCGGGAGACGTAAAATCGGGGTTTCACTGTATAGCGTTAATAATTATTAGAGACGTACCGAGTACTCGGTAACTACTCGGTACTCGGCCTACTCGGCCAATTTGCCGAGTACTCGGTACTCGGCCAAATTCTGATCAGATACTCGGCCAATACCGAGTAGTTGCAAAAATTTTAATATTGTCCAAGACAGATACTAAAATTTATAAAAAAAAAAAAGAGCAAGCATTATATTCTGTAATCATTTACAATTAAAATTTATAAGTCAAATTTAAATTTTGAGAATAATGAAGTTTGTAATGCTTCAATGGAATAAATCTTTATTTTAATGTCCCCAAAGTTAACAAAACTTATTTATTAAAAATTATGCAAAAAAAGGAAAGTATAGAAAATATGGAATTTTAATATAAAAAATGGATTTTTGCTACAAACAAAAATTTTCAATGCACAAAATGGGAGCTCGTGGATTTAAAGGCATCCGACAAGAGTCGGATTTTTTTGTCGAATGTCTTTACGTTCTTTAGCTCACATGTTATGCACTGAAAAAGACGTTCCTTGTAACGGGGGGTCAGAAACACGTGTCTGCAGTGTTCCTGCACATTTGTTTTATCTGCTTTTAAAAATTATTTATGTTTGGCGGACTAGAACTATAATTGATTGGTATACAGTGAAACCCCTCCTAACGGACACCCCTCTTATGCGGACAATTTTTAATTCCCCAGTTCCAATGCAAATAACATTATTAAACCCCTGTCCTGCGAACACCTCTCTATTGCGGACAAAAAAAAATTGTCCTGTTAGTGTCCGCATTAGAGGGATTTTACTGTAATTTGTTTTAATTCCAACTTGATTAATCATACCTTTTATTTATTTATTTTTAATTTAAAAAAAATTTTTTTTTTTTGTAAAATTTGTGACATAAACAAAATTGTTTATACAATGCGTAGTTAAATTTCAGCAGGAATTTAAGTTTTAAAAACTATTATATGGACAAGGAGGTCTATACTACTATTCCAATAAGTTCAAAATTCATCACATGTATGTCGGTGGTTCTTCTTAAATCATAATTGGTACTTGGTAACTCGGTCGAGTAGTGAAAGGCCGAGTACTCGGTAACTCGGTACTAGGCCGAGTAGTGAAAGGCCGAGTACTCGGTACTCGGCACGTCTCTAATAATTATATTTTTCAGCACAATATTGTTGCTAGAACTCCACAAGAAAACTTCTTGCAATAACTCATTTTTGTCCGAACACTTTATCAATTGGACTAATAAAATAATTCCCGAAAACAGTGGTGCTCAACCTACGGCCCGCGTGCCACATTCGGGCCCGCGAAGCTGATCCGTATGACTCGTTGTTTCGTTTAAGTTTAAATGCTACAAATCGAAAAGTACGATTAATCACAAATTTAGAGACAAATATTTAGAAAATTGGTTACTGAAACACATATTTAATAAAATAAGCATTAAGTAATGATAACAACAATTCTTGTTTGTAATTTTTCTTTTATTTCTCCATGTTATTCAGAAAATAATGAAACATTTTGAAATTTTATGAGTTCCGACCCGCGAAAAGGATTTTAGATATGAGGAGCGTCCCTCGAGCAGAACAAGGTTGGATACCAGTTCCCTAGAAACTAACTGTGTACTGTGTAGTTATGATGTAAGAATCTTTATAACTTTATCTAATTTACTTGTCTTATCTTTTACTAATAATAAAGCTGAAAGTCTGTGTCTGGATCTCTGTCTGTTAAGCGCATAGAGCCTAGACCAGAGTTTCTCAAACTGTAGTCCGCGATGTTATCCAGTTAAAACGTTAAATACCTATAATTGAGCTTGAAGGACAAGTAACTATCAAAAAGGAAGCACATTTATGAGGAATAAAACAGTTCTTGCTTAAGTACATGCAGGACGCAACAGTCCCCCCCCCCCCCGGAAGTAAACACACTACACATTAATAAAAATATAGAGAACAATGCATAAGTAAATGAAAAGAAAAAAAGCGTAAAAAATATATCAGAGAAAAATAGATTTAACTGTGTCAAATCATTTTTTTTTTTATTTTGCGCGCGCAGGGGGGAGGGGTCCGCGATGTTCGTACTTTTTCCTGGGGGGGGGGGGGTCCGCAGAGGTCTGAAGTTTAGGAATCTCTGGCCTAGACCGTTCGGCTGATTTTCATGAAAATTGGCACAAAATTAGTCTTTAGCATAGGGGTGAGCACCTCGAAGCGATTTTTTGAAAATTCGATTTGTTCTTTTTCTATTTCAATTTTAAGAACATTTTACCGAGCAAATTATCATAACGTGGACGAGTAAATTACCAAATTATCATAACGTGAAACAGTAACATGGGCGACCAAATGAACACAGCAAATTGGCGAGAAATTCATCATCCATTATTTGTAAATATACAGGCGAACCAAATAACCTTTTAACTACGGGCAAAGCCGTGCGGGTACCACCAGTCTTTAATAAGAGTGAAAATTACCTTCCCGGTGTAATACTTTAATTTTCTGCTTTGACAAAGAAAGTATAGCAACTATGCCAAACATGGACGCCGACTCCGGGGGGTGCTGTTGCGGTAGAGGAGCACCCCCCCCCCCAGTGTCGTACATAGCACACCCGCAACCACCGCGGCACGGGGGAGGGGGCGCAACGAGGAAGGAGAGCGCACGCTCTCAAAAAAATAACACTATGTTAAAATATATATATCTTATGGGGTGGTGCACTTATAAATCTTACGTGGGGTGGGAGGGGAGGCGTACCGAAGCCTATGTAAGCTACTGCACCCCCCCCCTCTTCGCGCCCCATGTGTGAGTGTATTAAGCGCATGCGCATTGGGCATTTCTCTGACATTTTCAAGCAATCATTCTTTCTTTTCTTATCTTTTTTTTTTTTTTTGCAGCTTTTTTGATCATTTATTCAGAGAAACTAGCTTCAAACTTATCTTTTTCTTCCTTTCTTTCTTTATTTTGTTTTATTATTATTATTATTATTATTTTGGTAGGGAAGGGAAGGTGAAAGATATGAACTCTGCTATATTTTGTAATTATCAATTTTAAAAAATAAGTAATCGCAAAGATGAAACAAGATTAGAACTTTTTAGCTACCAGATAAAAAGATCAAAGCTTTCAACATTGTCTAATGTCTTTTGTGAAAAACAAATCATAAGTAATGCTTCTTTACATTGTAAAACATCGAAGAAAGTTAAAATTCGAATTTGGACACGAATGTGAGTGGGCGGATTTCAATTTTATTCCCCACAAATCTACCCTTGAGATGAATAAAAATTTGTGTGATTTCCGATGTATATATCTTTTTATCTTTGATCATAATATTTGAAAACTTTCGGTATTTGTTGAATATCATCAACAGTACGAACCGTCAAAATGGACAGATTTGGATTTTTCAATTACTGCACAAGAAGAAGATAAAATAAGAAAAAAAAAAATTTTTTTTCGACTTAATTATCGAAATAGATTATTGTGTTGGCAACACTTCTGGTTCGTTGACTTCAGAACTCGAAACTTCCGACAAAGAGCTAGAATTTTTTCGGTGGCAGGAACGTTTTGAACATTGTTTTGCTATACCGTAGTAAATAATTCAGGAATATTATTTTTGTTAAATAGAATCTGGATATGTCATTTATTAGTAAATTAGTTGGTTACATTTTTTCACAGAAAATAAAAGAAGCCGAAGCAACCCTTCGTGAAAACAATAGGTATGACTTCTTATTTTATGTATTAGATGCAAAATGAAACAATTCTAGTGTCGCAAATATTGGGTTATTATCCTATTAAGTGTTTCTGAAACAGTAGAGTTGGCGTCATCCATAAAAATGTTTGAGTTAAAAAAGAAATAAGTAGTAAACATTAAGTACATTTCAAAAATTCGGAACATTATTCCTCAAAAAAAGCAACTACCGACGCGACGTTTTAACAACAATTAAAATTATTTTTTAAAAAATAATTAATTTGTTAAAAGAATTATTTCTAAAAATCAGATTTAAGATCGCCTGTGCTAAAAATAACTCTCAACTTGCGAACAGTTGAAATATTACTGGCAAGATGAAAACGGATAGAAATATCTCAAACATGTCCTGGAATTTTTGGCCAAGAACATCTTGAATGTCGGCAAGTTCAAATTATAAGGTCACAAGTCGGAATTGAAAAATTGAGTTACCTGATCTTTAAAAAGATCACGAAAATTGTCCCGCATAGAAAGAAAAACACTGACATATTTGTAAGAAAAAAAGTAACGTCCAGCAAAACACAGGCATTAAATTCATTACAGAATGACTCCTAATACAAGTTACAAAGTTGATTTCTGCATGAATTAATGAAATACGTCCGTTCATCAACTAAATTTGCGCTGATTAGGAGGAATCTCCAGAGATACGAATTTTGATTACAGAAAAAGAAAACTTGAAGCGCAACGCTCACCACGAAACCATTATGAAGAGTTTTGGTATCTGTTTTCCAAAACCATAAATTTCGCCTTCAAGCGCTAAGAAATGCGATTCGCAAAATAATGATTTTGTGTACGCGCTATTTCCTCCGCGAAACTAGTCTATCAGTGATCTTTTTTTTTTTTTTTTTTTTGGGGGTTCAAGGGCATTTCTCCTTTTGGTGGGGGGTCTCGCTCGTCTTTGTGGTATTTATTAGGAGAGGTGCGCTTTTGCTCTTGAGGAGGGGGGGGGGAGGATGGGTACATCTGACTAATGTACAGCCTTAGATCATTGAATCTCAATGGTCTAAGTGTACAACACTTGTAAGTACGCTGAACAAGTAAAAAGTGTTGCCTTTTCATTTGTCTTTTTCATTTGTTGCTTTTTCAGCTCTTTCTTCAAAAATAGTTTTTTCTTCCATTTTCAACATGCATTCAATGATTAATTAAAAAAGACCCTTTTTTCTGACATAATCTAATAATTCAAAGTTTTGATTATCCGAATGGGGACCGGTCCCAATTGATTCGGTTAATTAGAGTTCTACTGTACATAGAACTAGAACCTTTAGCTCCAGTTTCGCCGACACGAAATTTCCTTCCCCTCTGTTTTTCAATCTTACCTTTTAATATATTTGGGGGAGTGGGGGACAGGGGCGTGCACAGAAATTTTGAGGCCATATTGTTTACCCTATGTCCCTACATGCATTTGACCCTCTTTATAAAAATCTTGGCCCACTTCAGGCTCGGGCCAACAGGTGTCCCTACTTCCCCCTGTGCACGCCCCTGGGGGGGGGGATTTTAAGTGTCGGCAAAACGGGGGGTAAACCTTTAGTTCAAAGGTCAATTATTGCAGTTCGGCAGATATGACGATAAATTGTGATAGTAAATGAATGAAAATAATAAGAAATTTTAAAACATAGTTGATTCATTCGTTTTAAAAACATTTATTGAATTCATGAATAATTTAAATATATAAAAAGTAGAAGACTGTGAGTTGATCATCAGCGTTTCTGTCGCCCCCCCCCCCCAAATTTCGATTAAGTACTCTGATGGGAACACCTTTTTTTTTTCGTTTTTCAACCCCCTACTCTTGTCTTTGATACATATTGGTAATATTAATATAATACGTTAATTTTATTCAAAAGGGCGGTTATGACCCAAAATCCCCCCCACGAAGTAATTGCTAACTGCTTTAAGTGCATACAATTACAACACACAGTTTGCAACTTTTCTTTAAAATTACTACTTTTACATTTAGCAGAAATTTTATTGGTATTAAATATCTTGACTTCAAAAATATTAGCTTATTTAACTATTTATTTGAAATTTCATTTTTCTATTTTCTTTTAATCTATACAATGCTACAACTAGTGATGGTACTTTTCTCCACTTTTAATTTTAGCATAGTACATAAAGATTGCCTTATAATTTCATACTAATAAAATTCTGCAAATTAAAGTATCCACCGAAAAATCTAATGTTTTAAATTAAATTACATTTAATTGCAGCAACAATCAATCAATATTGCAAAACAATCAATATTTTATGAGTATCAGTAGAAAATTATGTAAGTTTATTAATTAAGGGAATTATGTCAAAAAACAAATAAATAAGCAAAAAAAAAAAAAAAAACTCGTTAAAACAGTGAAATAAATGGAGGAAAACACAATCACATAGCCCGTTTTTCCTCCACCCCCTTCAGTAAGAATTGATAAAATATGATTAAATTAATCATCAAATAAACTAAAAAATTTAAAAAAAAGTTATTTAATAAGTTCACGGTTAACCTTAAAATTTCAAGAAATGGAGAGCATTTGTGAAATCATATAAATAATCTAAACAATTCAACACAATCATTAAAACATATTAAACTCATAAACATAAATTATTTTCCACCTGTTCTTTCGCTTTGTCCCGCTCCCCCTCCTCCTTTCCCATTTCGAACAAACCAAAACAAACGCTCAGCTGAGTCTTATGAAACTCAAAAACAATCAAATGACATCGCAAATTTAACTCGACAAATTTAACTAATTAATAGCTGAATAAGTTTTTTAACATCAAGGAGAATCAAAATATATCGGTATTGACATTTTTTTACCCGGATTCAAAGGGATAATACGAAAAGAAAAACTTAAGATTTTAGTACTCACCGATTTCACTGACTGACAGCTACAGCGAATCTTTTGCGAAAGATCGATCGGACTCAGAAGAACATTGGAACACAAATTAAAGATGCCGGTAGAATCCTATTGTCCTTAGAACGTAATTAGCAAAACAGTTTCAAAAAATTTGAATATTTTATATCGAATTGAACTTGATTTTAAAGGCAATGTTTACCTTGGAAGTTACGAGAGCTTCCAGACCATAACAACGCGCATTGCACTGTGGGATACCAGAACTTATATGTGGCGCCATCTTTTAAGGAGAAAGTGTACGAAATGCTACTTATTTTTCATTTATTAGTTAAATTTATAAAGGTAAGAAACCTTTAAAGTGCATATTCTCGTTTAAAGAAACCTGAATTGAATATAATAACTGTCCAAAAATATATGTTCGTGTTTTTTTATCCCATTTCAATCATTGAAAAATAGAAGTGCGAAAGAAAAATGAAGAAAAACTCATTTAGGTATTCGCAAATTGTCACAAAAAAGCAGAAGTACTGAAAATAATATCTACCCTTTACTGACCCGTCATTTAAAGGGGTAAGGGAACAAATGTACACTTAGTTTATGCTTTTTTTTCTTCAAATTGCTATAGATGAATCATAAAAATAGTTTAATTCGTATTTCTGTTAAAGTGGAATTACGAAATTTATTGTACTGTAAATCGCAAAAGAAATGCAGCTTTAAAACAAAAAAATTATGTGTCCAGCGTCAAATTTATTAATTTGGCTTTTTTGTCATAAAAATGATGAATGAATTCAAATGCTTCAACATAATACAGAGTAACTTTCTTTAAAAATATTTAATTTAATTGTTTGTTTCCTTGATAAATTTAATCGTTATTTACTCTCCAAATAATAATAATAATAATAATAATAATAATAATAATAATAATAATAATAATAATAATAATAATAATAATAATAATAATAACAACAAAGTGAAAAAATAAAGAAAATCACAGAATTCTTTTTACGACATGTTTCCCAAATTATTTCAGCGTGTAATTATAGTTGTAAAAATGATAAGTTTATTTTTCATGACTCCTGCTAGATGACTATTTTATTAGGGACTGGCGGTACCCGCACGGCTTTGCCCGTAGTAGAAATTTAAAAGGTCATTTGGTTCGCAATATTTACAAATAATGGATGATGAATTTCTCGCCAATTTGCTATGTTCATTTGCTCGCCCATGGGTCGCATATGGTAGTTTGCTCGTGCACGTTATGGTAATTTGCTAGTCCGTGTTATGGTAATTTTGTTCGTCCACGTTATGATAATTTGCTTGATAAAATATTCTTAAAATTGGAACAGAAAAGGAACAAAATCGATTTTCCGAAAAATCGCTTCGAGGTGCTCCCCCCCTATGCTACGAACTAATTTTGTGCCAAATTTCATGAAAATCGGCCCAACGGTTTAGGCGCTATGCGCGTAACAGACATCCAGAGAGACAGAAATCCAGAGACACAGACTTTCAGCTTTATAATTAGTAAAGAAGATATTTGTTGCGCGTTACTTTTATCTTTGAATTTTCTTTGGGAACAATGATTTATTTTTCTATGGAAATAATGTTCCTATTTCTTCCGTTTGTTAAGTTTTTTCTGTAGATTTGTTACTGTATCCTGGGGGGGGGGGAGGAGATATTAAGAAAACTCGTTCAGAACCTAACTGTAAGTATGAGAAATGTATTTTTGTAATTTGATAACCGTCGATTTATGAGATAGATAGTATTCATTCATATAAATAGCAGTGTTTGCCGATATATATCAGTCGATATGTATCATGATATATATCGCGATATATATCCGATATTTATTTTGAAAATGTCATGATATTTTCATATTTTCGATCTTTATTTTTTCAACTATGGTATTTCCAATATTAAAAGTACATTAATCATGGTAATATTGTTCATTCATTATTAAACATAAACAAAAAGTTATGTACTATATTTTTTATGATGTCTTAAATCATCATTAATATAACAAAGTAATATAATATACCTTTTTTACTTGTATTTTATATTCATAAAATTATTACTAATGTAACAACTTTAATTCATATTAAAAGTGCCCGATTGATTATTAAACATCCTTCAGAAAAAATGAAAATGTCTTATAACTGTGCCCTGACAAATGTATATTATTTATTTCTGAGTAATGTAACTGTAAAAGTAGTTAACAGAAGAAAAATGAGTAAAACAGCTAATGCTAAATTAACTCCATTAAAATTGATAGAAATGTAAAATTAAATATTAGATATATACAGTTAAACTCGATTAATACGAAATGCCAAAAATTCACGATTTTGTTCGTAATAACCGTTATTCGTAACAACCGTGAATAAGGAAAATGTGTGTGTGTGGGGGGGGGGATGCATATGTAAATTTAAAACGGAATTGCTTTGCAACTCATTTAACAATGTCTATCTTTTCACAAATTGATTTATAGCGCTTTTCCTTTTACGCTCGCTGTCTTTAGCTTTTGATGGGCTACCAAATAAAGCAACATTCAGTTTATCAGAAACGTCGGACTGCCAGGCGGGATAGATACTACGGAATATTTTCTTGCACGAACCAGAAAAAGCTAAGCTTATTTAGTGCATGAGATAACGTGCTTTATCGATACTCTAGGAGGGACTAAATAAAAGTGTCAGAAATAGTGGGACTGTAATTTTTACTGTATAAAATTGTTTTAGCGACAACTGAAGAACCAAAATGCGAAGAAATGTGATAATGAGGGACCCAGGTGGTAATACCCAAATGAACGGTTTACTAAGAACTAATGAACTAAGACGGTTTTATCCCCTAGCATAATGACTTGTCCAAAGGTATATAGGTGTAATGAGCTTTATATATATAACTCTTTCAGAATAGCAGAGGTCTCTTGGCGGTCACATACTTTGAGTTATTGTGGGTGTGGCGGCTTCCCATAATAACTCAATGCAGCCGAGAATATTTCACTCCCTAGAGAGCTATGGAGTGTGTGTTCAAGATTAAGAGGCAGGCGATAAAAAGGACAGTTGGGGAATAATGTCTGCGTTGACAGCAGTTTCACTTTCACTTAAAATTTTCAGTGCCAACCGGGACTTTTTTCCCGGAAGAGGTCAGAAGTTTTGTTCGTCTTAACCGAAACTTTCATTTTGATCTACATAATATCCGTGACATTTTTAAAGTAATTAAATAGCAAACTAAACTAAGTTAACAAAGTGCTCGTTTTAGCCGTGATTTCGTATTAACCGTGGTCGTATTATCAGAGAGTTCAACTGTATAATGAAAGAAACCTTAATTTCAAGTCTACATATTGTAATATCATATAACAAAATAAAGATTGATTTGAGGATACATTTACTCTTTTGAAGACTTTAGTTTGTGCTAATTGAAAATATTGGATATAAGGTAAACGCACCAGTAGTGGCCACTTTAAGGTTTATATTTGAAAAATAAGGATTCCAGGTCTCCCAATGGATTCAAATTTGCAGGAGGTAAAGTTCAATCTATATTGTAGTGAGCAGTTTAAGGAGGAGTAGGTAGAGCATCATGGAAAATTATTATAAATTATTTAGTATGGTCGTCTGGATTGTCCATGTTTTTACTTCCTTTTACAAAAAAGGAAGTATTGTATTCGCGAAAAAATTTTCACTCAAAAATCGCCCTTAATTTCCATTTTGCTCACCCCCAAATGAATGTTGAGTTTTTTTTTTCGATTCGACCACATGCGGAAAAGTGCCTAAGAATGTATAGACACGCGAAATATCCATTTTGACCATCACCGAGGTAATTACAACGACTTTTCTCGTGACGTCTGTATGTATGTGCGTATGTGTGTATGTGCGTATGTGTGTATGTGCGTATGTGCGTATGTGCGTATGTATCTCGCATAACTTAAAAATGGTATGTCCTAGAAAGTTGAAATTTGGTACATAGACTCGTAGTGGGGTCTAGTTGTGCACCTCCCCTTTTGGTTGCTTTCGGATGTTCCTAAGGGGGTCTTTTGCACCTTTTTGGGGGGAAATCATTGTTAATTTCGATGTAAACTCAAGTGGCGTTATAATTTGTCGGACACTTGGCGATATATCGCCAGTCTTTTGGTCGCCAAGTTTTGTCGCCAACTTGGCGACAAATTTGGCGGAGTTTTTTTTTTTTTTTTTTTTTGGTTTCAATTTGGCCATTGTTGGTGATATTTAGAGAATAAATATTGAATCACATTAAAATAGCGAATAATGGGGAAATGACATTAAATTGGAGTAAAAGGAAGTCATGTGATGCACACATCAGCTCGTTTCAGCTGTCTTCTAACGCTTCTCCGTAACGAGGTATAAAAAAACATTGTGTTGTATTATGAATAGAACAATGCTGAAAAACAATATTTTTAGAGCTGTAACCATGTTGTGAAATGTGAAAGATCATGTTTGGAACGTTTTCAACTCCAAATTGTTGTTTTCTTGGCTGACAGTTTATGTGGCCACTACTGATACCAAAAATGTTAGGAAATTCAAAAGTGGCCACCGAGTGGCCACTACTGAATCAGGAAGGTTTTTCATAAATCAACTCAATTTTCCTTTTAATAGGTTGTAATACTTTAACATAATAACCTGCCTCATTTCTAATGTAAAATTATTGTGTGATCTAGTAGTGGCCACCCGGTGGCCACTTCTAAACAACAATATGGCCACTGCTGACTCATGTACAATGGCCACTGATGGATCAAATTTCAGGTTTGGGAAAAAATTGAATAATTGACATTCTGGCATTAAAAAAAAAAAAATGAGACGATTGAAGAAGAGTAGGGCAATAATATGCTCATTGAGTTTCAAATATACTAATGAATATTGTAGCCCACAGTTTAAAAAAGCCACAAAATATGCTTTACTGTGGCGGTGCGTTTACCTCTTGTATGGACGGGCCAAAATTACTCATCACGCCTTCCCCTAGACCCTAGCCTAGGGGCGCATATCACAGAGGGGAAAAAATATTAAATAGCTTGTTAGTAAAAAAAAAAAAAAACAGAAGTTTGGCGCGCTAGAATATACAGAGGAGAAATATTCAACTAGAACCGATTGCAACTTACCTTCTGAGCAAGTAAAAAATGGAGAGGGAAGATCCTAAAAACTTGATCGAGGCAATCCCTTTTCTAATCAAAGCAGATAATTTTTAATTTCTTGCAGTTAAGAAATTATTTCTTGAAAATACAGATTTTCTTATTAGAAGTAAGTCACACACCGTAAAATTAGCAAAAGCCATGACATATAAAATTTTCAGTTATAAAACTTGTATAAGGAACCATTTTTCTCTTGGAAGTCTCTAAATCATGTCAGTAAGTATGTGTTTTGCAATTAATAATCTATTGATTCATATTTATTTATGACTGCTAATAGTCAGGGGCACCCGAAATTCAAATTTTTGGGAAGGGGGATGAACTGAATACCGAATTACAGAGTAACAAAATGCGAGCATTGTACTACTAATAGTTTTCTAAAATATCTGTGACTAGCAATAATTTAGTGGTTACCCAAATTATGCTAGCAATAAATAACATAAATAATCAGAAAAAGATAAAATATTATATTAAAGTACTTAAAAATTATTTTACCAGACAATACCAGATATTTACCGCCAAAGTATTAGGATAGATTACAAATATTGCAAAATTTCCGAATTTGTGAAATATGTAACATTTAAGGACTTTTTAAAAAATTTACCTTTGAAAATTCTCTGATTTCTGTATTTTATCGATGTTCAAAACGTCCATAATTAATTCTTCAGACCGATTTTATTTTCTAAAATCTTCATTAACTCAAGACACAACTGAGAATTAATGATAATTTTTATGAGTCTCTTGAATCAAAAACGGATGACATAAAAGTTTCGCATTGAATGCGATCGGCAAAAACTAGAAGTCTAAAAATCATCAACTGCACAATGAGGCATATAAGGAGGGTTAAAAATAATGCTAAATACATAATTATAAATGTCTAAATGGTAAAATCACATAGAAAAGCAAAACGAGCGAATATTAAAGAAGCGGATGCAATCGGATTTCGAAATGTGTGAAAAATTGAGATTGACGAGTAACAGCGTAAAAAATGGCTAAGATGTGTATGTGTAATCTAATGTGTCGAATTCGATAAATATGCATGTTTCTGAACTCAAAATCCATGACCAATCGTCAATTTCCATGATTTTTGAGCATTTTTTGCAGAAACTCATGGCTTTCTATGAACATTTTCGATCGTAGCAGAAATCCATGACTTTCCAGGTGCGCGGACACCCTGCCTTTAGTAGTATCGAAAATTTATGCTATCAATATCCGATATCCATTGATGTGCCTTCGTAAGTTGTAGGAAACAAATTGTCCTAGAATTACATTGAATGGTGTGCTTACCATATTTGAATGGTGTGCTTACCTGATTATTAATAATGAATGATTTTGAAGAGAAAGAAATTATTCAGTTCATACTTATCGATGTTTATATGTATAATACTTATATAAGTACATACATTTTCTTTTACTTTATTTTTTACATTAGCGTACAAAAATTACAAATGCAAATTTTCTGCTAAAAACTTTTTCTTTTATCCTAAGTACTTATGTATGTTGAAAAAAGAAATGTACTATAAAAATGTGATTAATATAGGGAAATCCTATTACAACGAGCTTCAAGGAACCTCAAAATTTGTTCGTTGTAACGGGAATTTCGTTGTAATGGAATTACTGTAGCGCAATGGAAATGAAGTCGGAACTGAAAAGTTCTTTCGTTGAAACGAATATTTCGTTTTATTGGTATTCGTTGTAATGGGATTTCACTGTTCATTGGTACTTAATGTAACTATCATATTGAATCAATTTTATTCATCAGTTATTTGAATTTAAAGTAAGTAATGTAAGGAAAGTATAGTAAGTAAAGTAAGTTTGAATTAAAGTAAGTAAGTCGAAGGAAAGGATGTCAGATGGCCACTACTGACTCATGCATGTGGCCACTACTGAAAATCTCAGATTTTGGAGTGGCCACTAATGGATCAAATTTGAAGTTTAGGAAAAAATGGATAAAAACTTGAAAAAATTGAAATTCTGGCATTTTTAGAAAATGGGACGATTAAGGAATAGTTGGGGTATGATGCGATTATTGAGTTTTAAATGTATAATTAATATTGTAGACCCACGGTTTAAAAAAGACATAAAATATGCTTAACTGTGGCCACTACTAGTGCATTACCTTATATCAAAATATCCGATATGTATCAAAATGTCGGATATTTTTGATATTTTTGAAAATATGATATTTTCAAACCCTGATATGTATTATAGACCAGTGCCAATAGCTTTGAAAATGGTAAAAAGTCGAAAAAATTTAGAACAGGATAAAACCAGTTAGAAAGGTAAGAAAATCTAATAACATTAATAGGAAAAATAAATTACGGGCGAGCTGAGTTCGGGAAGGGGGGTGTAGGGGGGTTTAAGGAAGGGAAAACGGTTTATCACGATTTCCGGAAAAACTAAGAGTCCTATCGAAAAAAACAAAATTGCAAAGTTGTTGGTAATAAAAAGATCTACAACTTTTGTATTTGCACTTTTTTTCTATAACCTCAAAATATATGCGAAAAATTCAAAAAACCGACTTTTTGGTTTTTTATTTTTATCTCCCACAAAAAAAATTTTTTTTTTTCACTAAATTTAATGAAAAGTTACCTTATTATGTCCCAAATACACTGTAATTTTTTGGGTTTAAAATATTTATTTTTTCGTCTTATTTTGATTCAGTAGTAAAAAATCATCAGAATTTTCAATCAAAAATTCTCACGTCAAAATATCTGATTTTTTTTGAAAATCGGAGCAAGTTTTTTTCGTTGGAATCTCTACTTTTTGATGGTATAAAAAACAATATACAATACTATAGAAATTTTTCGCAAAAAAATGAAAAAAAT
The DNA here is from genome assembly GCF_026930045.1 of Uloborus diversus. NCBI lineage: Eukaryota > Metazoa > Arthropoda > Arachnida > Araneae > Uloboridae > Uloborus > Uloborus diversus. The sequence continues at coordinate 1,592,066 of NW_026557765.1, forward strand.
CAAAAAACTCGAATTTGAAAAAAAAAAAAAAAAAAAAAAAGTCATAACTATGTAAAAATTTTAAGCTCCTCATTAAAATGTACACTTTAATTACTCGAAAAATGAAATTTTCCATGTGACATTGTCACAAACTGAAAATAAAAATATATTAAAATAATTAAAAATCAAGCTACAGCATGCATTTGTTTTATACCCTTCTCATCCATCATTAGACGGTGACTGCAGTGCCCCCTATAGTTTTTTGGAGTTACGAATAGCAAGCTACACTGTAGGATGGGATAAATGAGTAATTTCCGCAATTTCGAACTGTGTAACCTTGAATATTATGAAAAATAATCAGTTTTCCAATTGTGTTTGCTGTTAATTATTGTATTTGCTGTTAATTTAATAAATAGCTTAAAATTTTACATAGTGATGATTTTTTTTTTTCAAATTCGAGTTTTTTTGATTTTCTTCATTTTTTGCAAAAAGTTTCCATAGTATTGTATATTGTTTTTTATACCATCAAAAACTAGAGATTCCAACGAAAAAAACTTGCTCCGATTTTTAAAAAAAATCAGATATTTTGACGTGAGAATTTTTGATTGAAAATTCTGATGCTTTTTTACTACTGAACCAAAATAAGGAGAAAAAATAAATACTTTAAATCCAAAAAAATTACAGTGTATTTGGGACATAATAAGGTAACTTTTCATTAAATTTAGTGAAAAAAAATTTTTTTTTGTGGGAGATAAAAATAAAAAACCAAAAAGTCGGTTTTTTGAATTTTTCGCATATATTTTGAGGTTATAGAAAAAAAGTGCAAATGAAAAAGTTGTAGATCTTTTTATTACCAACAACTTTGCAATTTAGTTTTTTTCGATAGGACTCTTAGTTTTTCCGGAAATCGTGATAAACCGTTTTCCCCCCCTTAAACCCCCCTACACCCCCCTTCCCGAACTCAGCTCGCCCGTAATTTATTTTTCCTATTAATGTTATTAGATTTTCTTGCCTTTCGAACTGGTTTTATCCTGTTCTAAATTTTTTTGGTCTCAAACATTATTGGCACTGGCCTATTAGTAGAGCAAAAATTTTTGCAGAAATTATTCATTGAAACTCGAAAGGAAAAAGGTGACCGATATCCTATTTACCGATCACGATCACAAGATTGAGATCATTGGACCTAGTGTCAAACTTAGGGGGAGCAAGCCGGAGCCCTTTTTCCGGACAGCAACTTCGCGGGGGAGGGAAAGGGGGTCAAATTCACTCCATTTCTGTGTGTGTTTTTTTTTTTTTTTTTTTCGTTGAAACTCGAAGTAAAATACTTTTAAAAAGATGGACAAAGGCAGCAGTTTTAAATTGTTGTTCCGATTTGGAAAAAAAGCGTAGATCCGGCACTGGTTGGCAGGGCCCGATTAAGATATCAGGGGGCCATATACCTTTTCCGGGCCCCTGTGTAGTCAAACCTTGCAATTTTAGCCATTTCCGCTATTGGTTAAAAAAGCTATTGGTTTTGACTATTGGTTAAAAAAAATTAGCCGTTTGGGAGCTCCTAAAGAGTGGGGGCCCTAGGCCACGGCCTATTCAGTAATCAGGCCCTGTTAGTTGGAGCTATTCTTAAAAATTAAAGAAGAGAAGTTCGTCAAACTTCCTGTTTCTAATTTTACGAGCTCTCCGAACTTAATCTAACTTTTGTTTACAAACGTACTTTCCAACTTTCCCATACGTCAACACCGATTTTCCAGCAGCAGCCCCCCTCCCCTCCTCTCTCTCTCTCTTTCTCTCTCCATTTTCTTAAACCACCAATTTTTTTAATTACACTTTTGTAAGGTTTTAAGCAATGTTTGCAAACAAAATGTGACTTAGGCGAAAAGAAAATAACTAAGTTAATGTGAAAACGATATCAAACTTATTCCCTCAAACTTTTCGCATAAGATTTCAGAAGAATCTAATTTTTTTTATAGTATTTTTAACTTTCCTTTCTCAGTGTGTAAGTGGAGAAACACTTTATATCAGAGTTTCCCAAACTGTGATCCGCGGACCCCCACGAATCCGCGAATCCATGCCAGGGGGTCCGCAGTGCTATCCAGTTAAAGCGTTAAATATAGTTAAGATTGTAGGACGAGTGACAATATTTAATTTAAAAAGAAAGCACATTTATGAGGAACGAAAATGTTCTTTCTTAAGTTCATGCAGGACGCAGCAGCCCCCCCCCCCCCTCGCTCGGAAGCAAACACATTGCACATTAATTAATTTTGTGTACATGATGAATATTTTGTTTCAAAGCTGTATTAAGTAAAATGTAAACATTGAGGCACATTTTCACAGCTGGGATACTTCAAATAAACTTTTGCTCCAAAATTTTCAAGTATCATCCATTTATGTTGAAAAAAAAGAGAAAAAGAGAGTAGGTTGAAATATTTTAAGAATTAAACATACTGTCGATGAAAAGAAGGTGGGGGAAGCGACGACGTGAATGAATAAATTTAAAGGGGAAAAAAGCGTAAAAATATATTAGAAAAAAAAAATAATTTAACTGTGTTAAATCATTTTTTTTGCGTGCCGGGGGGGGGGGGATATGGCGAATATTTCCGGAGGGGGTCCGCGGAGGTCTGAAATTTGGGAACCTCTGCTTTATATGAATGAATTAGAACAAAGAAATTTCTCCAAAATAAAATTTTCCAGTTGAATAAGTGAAAAAACACCAAAAAAAAGAAGGAAAAAAAAAAGGAAACCAAAACAAAACAAAAAACCTAGTTTTAGTTTGACCAGATAAATTTTAAAATAAAAATTTTTTTTTCCTGGTAATTTACTATTTTACTTGCTACTAGCGGTACCCGCACGCAGTGGCGCAGCCACGGGAGGGGTTTTGGGGTTAAAACCCCTCCCAGAACACAAGCACATTCCTTTCCTCTGTTAAAACCAAGGGAAAAAAGAAGAGTATTGCAGCTTTTCCAAGCGGAATAGGTTTCAACAAAATATCTTACTGCTTTTAATGATCAGGAAGCAGCCAGAAATTACTTTTCAACTCTTAAATATAAAAGTTATATTTCATTATATATTTCACCCCACGTCTCCACTGGTATAAGATAGCTAAAATGGTGTCAATAAAGCTCTACAGGGTATCATGATCCCTCAGCTCTTCCATCACTGCACAAATCCTTTTTAGGGAAATCTAGAGAGAGGAAGCCTACAGAGAGAGAGAGACAGATAGAATACCGCACCAGATTTCTGAGGCTGTTTACTAATTCTCATCGAAAAATCGAAACGATTATTACCTAGCATTTAACATTCATAAAGACATGAATGTATTTGAGGAGGAGGTTTTAAGTGGTCTCGCGAAATAACACAAACAATGAATATAAGATTAAAGTAAAACTAATGATAAATATTCTGTGCTTTTCCCCACTTTCTTCGTTTCATAGTGATATCAATACGAATTATTAATTGTTTTTAAGCAAGTACTTTGAACGAATAATTATTTATTAATCTATAGAAATTCTTTGATATTGAATAATTGCACATCATAAATGAATGGGAAAGAAAGCAACAATTTTCGATTTTGAAAACCCCTCTCAGAAAAATTTTCTGACTGCGCCACTGCCCGCACGGCTTTGCCCGTAGTCAAAAATTAAAAGGTCATTTGGTTCGCCTGTATATTTACAAATAATGAATGATGATTTTCTCACCAATTTGCTCGCCCTTGTTATGGTAATTTACTCGTCCACGATATGATGATTTGCTTGTCCATGTTATAATAATTTGATCCGTAAAATGTTCTTAGATTTGGAATAGGAAAAGAACGAAATCGAATTTTCGAGAAATCGCTTCGAGATGCACGCCCCCATGCTACAAACTAATTCTGTGCCGAATTTCATGAAAATCAGCCGAACAGTCTAGGTGCTATGCGCATCCAAGAGATCCAGACTTTCAGCTTTTTTATTAGTAAAGAAAAAGAAGCTGAAACACTGAAATTTTATTCCAAAATAATTTTTGCTTTTACTTTTTAATCGTGGACAAAAACAAAAATGAATGCTAATAGTAATTTCAAAATTCATGCTGAAAAATAAAAAAAAATAATGGATGAAGATTTTTATCCGTATCAAGAATAAAATCTTTTGCAGTTTTCTTCATCAAGCATTTGATGCAATCGATTTTTATTAATAGCATTTTCTCTATTTCTTGAAACAAGAAACTAAACGCATTTTCAGAATCTGCCATTTTCTCAATAGTTCGATGCTTTCTTTCTCACTTTCCTTTCTTCCTTTTTATTTTTTTTTTTTAAATATTTCTTACACTTGTGTGAGGGACTTGTGTGGTGACTTCTTTGTAAAGAAGTCTGAGCTTCTCCCATTGTCGCAAATGTTCAAATTTTTTAAATCATTCTAAAAATACTTTTGATGTAAACAAATAAAAAAAATCGTCCTCCAGCGAGTGTCGGCCAATAATGCAGTTCAACTTGTAAATGGAAGGCAAATGCTTAGGTAATAAGCAGTAAATTACCGTCCTTAAGCCTGCCGCCGCTTAGCTCTGGCTTAAGAGCGGTAATTTACTGTCTATTTAACTATTTATTTATTTATTTATTTTCGATATTTTCCCGCTACATTAAGTATTCTTTCATGCGTTTTTCTTTATCATTTACTTTTACTGGAAAGTAGGCAAAAAATTAAATGAAAGAAGAAGAACCAAAAACCAAAACTTGAGAATTTGTTTTGATGTATTTTTCTCATTTCTCAATCTAGAAATACACGCTAGAAAAGAATATTTCTTTCTTGATTAAGAGCATTAACCTTGTGCACCGAGTTTCATACTTGAAGAACTGAACTTTGCAAAAATTATCCATTGCTCTACCGACAACAATTTCACTTGCAAAACAGTTGCACAATGGGGTCGTTTCCAAAATTTTCAAAGCATTTTTTTCTGAAAGAGCATGCTTAAAAACATAGGATCTGACAATTTTTTTAAATAATTTGTTTAAGTTTAATATTTAAAAAAAATTACTTAAATCGGTGCGCTTTCATTGTTTGACGCTTCTGCCGATGACATCACAAATGATGAAATGCCATTCACAGAACAAAATATTTTATTCGCATCTTTACTCACGTGTATTGGCAACGATATGGTGGATAGCAAGCGTCGAGCGCAATGTTTAATTCGCTTCTTGATTATCATAACGTGGAAAAGCGGTGGAAAGATGTGCCAAAGAGCATCATTTGTGACGTCATCAAGACCACGCCTTGTTTGAAGAATCGGACATTTTAAAAAATTAATTAAAAAATAACTGTTGGGAAAATGAAAGTATTTTCTGGGTCCATGTTATTTATTTATTTATTTTATTTATTTATTTATTTATTTATTTTGCTTATTCTATCAATTTCAGTAACAAAAAGTGCTACTTTTGACTGAAGGAAACAACCCCATTGCTGAATGGAGACTTGAAGCGGCTGTACGCTCTTTCGTTAACATTAATGCATTTTAAATGATTCCATGTTTAAAGAATAGAAATTTGGTGAAGTCTACACCGGTAGTAATTGCAATTGGTTGGAGAGGGAAGACTATCAAAAAGTCTGCGCTTATATCCATTAACAGCATTAATGCATGTGAAATAAAGTGATCATTTTTTCGAAAAGAGATACTAAAATTATTTTCCGTTCGTAGATGTGGCTGCTAAATAAATAAGTTGGATCTCATACTCATAGCGTTTACCGGCAAGTATTGAAAACCTAGAAAATGTGAAGTGAGTGACACACAATGCCAGCACAATTCTACTGTCAGTCGTCCAGTCAATCTAGAAATGTGTGACGCAGAAGGCGTAAGGAATTAAGAGGCAATATTAAAAACAGATATCACTCACTTCTCTCAAAAACATCATGTCTAAAAAATTAGCGATTTTGATTTATGCCTTTTTGATCATTTTTTGAGTTTGATTCATTAGGCATGAAACATCTGTGCCGTTAGTGAAAGATGGTACATTTATTTATTCCAAAAAACAGTATTGCACACCAAAAACAAATAAATAAAAAATAATATTTTTTTTAAAAAAATCAAGAACGCATTATTTACATTTATGTCGGCATTATAAGGAGAACAATTAGTAACAATAATGACATATTTTGAGGTACTTCAAATAGTAAATTTGAAATTTAGTTCAAGAACCTCAGAAATAAAACGCAACTTTTTAAAACTTTCACTTTTTACACTTCTTCTCCATGAAAAAGAGAAGAAACATCAGATATTCTTGAAAAAGGACTTATGCGTAAGAAAAAATTCAATCAGTGGTTAGAAACATAATTTTACTTGATACAGTAAAACCGATCTACAACGATACTGTTGGGACCTAAAAAATATTGTTATAGACAGGTTATCGTTATAGAGAGTTTGATTATTTACGCCGACATTTTGCTGGGACCAAGGGGAATATCGTTGTAGAGAGGATTATTGTTATAGACAGTATTTTTATAGACAGGTTTCACTGTATCTCTCTTTTAAATCGCTCTTCTGAAAAATCACGTTTTTTGAGGTATGACGTTGTTGAAAGGTGTGAGGGTGAGCGATATAATATTGTTCAACCCATTTGGTCGGATGTAACATTTTTGCTCACATATTTGCACTCTAAAAAAAGTTTTTTACCTAATAATGATTTGCACGTATTGCGAATGCAGCTATACAGTCACAGCCAAACCACAACACGGATCAGGGTTCGAAAATATCATGATATCGGATATTTTCGAAAATATCGAAAATTCGATACATATCGGATATTTTGATATCTATCCGATATTTTCAACAAACTAAAGTTTTCAAAATTGTAAATGCATCCTCAAATCACTCTTTATTTTCTTGCATTATTATTACAATATGTAGACTTAAAATTAAGGTTTCTTTCATTTTACTTATATCGAATATTTCATTTTATATTTTTATCAATTTTTAATGGAGTTGATTTAGTATTAGCTAATTTACTCATTCTTCTTCTGTTAGCTACTTTTACAGTTACATGACTCAGAAATAAAAAATATGCATTAGTCGGTGCACAGTCATAAGACATTTTTTTTTTTTTCAGACCAATGTTTAATATTTAATTAGGCACTTTTAACATGAATTACAATTGTTACATTACTAATATATTTATGAACATAAAATAAAATGAATATCATATTACTTTGTTATATTAATGATGTATTAATACATCATAAAAATATAGTACATAACTTTTTGGTTATTTTCAATAAAAATAAGCAATATTTCTATGATTAATAATTTTTATATTGAAAGTACAGTACTTGAAAAAATAAATATCGAAAATATCAAAATATCATGATATTTTCAAAATAAATATCGGATATATATCGTGATATATATCATGATTTTTATCGACTGATATATATCGGCGAACCCTGACACGGATAAATCGACATTTTTTCATTTCGATCTTTTGTTCTTTATGTTGATGATTTATATTATGATATGGTCCCCCTTTGTATTTTTTTTTCCTTCAAATATATGACCATTATAACATTAAGTTTAAAACTCCGGGAATAAAGTGCAAATGAGCAAAAATGTCACTTTTTACCAAACGGCAATATCGCATTTTTTTATTAAATAGGTTTACAAATCCATTTTTTCTTCCATGCGCTTTGCATTCAGAAGAAATTAAAACCAGAAGAATAAAAGGGACCAGTGGTGCTTTGATTGGAGGAGGGGGGGGGTTAGGGGTCCCCAGCACTCGGTTTTAACTTATGCAGTGCCCACCGCTTATTAAAATCACATTCGTTCTGAGGACATTTGATTTTATAAAGCGGCTGATTTTATAAATCGGCATTTCTGCAGTCGAAACATTAAAATGTTTTAAGGTTTAAATGCTAAAAAATGAAAGATAAATGAATAAATATATAAATGAATAATACATAAAAAATATTAATAAATGAATCACTTTATTACAATTTATTTTAAGTGTTTCAAAATACAGTTGACATTGTATCGAAACAAGAAGTACATTTTTTAAATTCACATAAGGGTCTTGAACTATTGTTGTGTGATTAACAGAATTTAAAAGCAAATATTCGACATCGTTTAGTTTTTTTTTTTTAATTTAAAGTTTTTTTGTAAATTTCAACATTATGTCCTCCTTTTTAATTCTGAAGAGCATTGTATGACCACCAAGAGTTTTTCTAACACCTACTGAAAAGAGAAAACATGGCAGTGCCATTTTCTCATCTGCCGAGATCGATTCCTCTACTTTTTGGAAGGACATAACTTTGGAATTTATTATGTCTGCAACAATTTGTAACACATTATAGTTGCCTTTTTCAATTTTTAAGAAATAATCTCCCAAAGCTTGATTTTAAAAAACGGCGATAATGATGTTATTAAAGGATTGTTTTAACATGTTTTGACATTGTAGTGATTCTGCTCTTCCGTATTTGATTTTTAAAAGCGGCTAATTTTATAATCCAGTGATTTTATAAGTGGCGGTTACTGTGTTGCCAATCCAATTACGGTAGCTCACATATTTATTAGGATTGGCAACAAGTAGGAGAGGGATCGTTGTCACCCTTCCCCTCCCCTCAAAAGTTAAATTCCGGCTGCAGCCAGTTGATAGGGACCATTACATTAAGCTCAATCAG